>NC_139672.1:9326829-9349329 GCF_951799395.1 Argentina silus | reverse complement strand
AGTTGGTAGAGCATGGCGCTGTCGGTGCTAAGGTCGCAGGTTCGGTTCCCGCTGAGACCATATATACGAAAATGGATGTTGTCACTTTGGATAAAAGTATATATAAAGTCTTTCTATATGGGGTGCTGTTTGTAAAGTTGAACGATATTTATGAATCTGACTAGAATAAATGTTTAATCTGTCGTTTAAATCAATATTTCAAATATTTGATTACAAATCAAATCATATCTGGGGTTTTGAAATTGGGGATTTAAGTGAAATCTAAATCTGAGCTCTATGTAAACAGCCTTGTTGATCACTGAACCAGAACACACTGGTGGGTGGGCTTAATTAGCATATATTTTCTTTGATATCATCAGTCTCCCAAAGTGTACATTTCAGATTCATTCAAATATTTATGTTTTTGTTTCTTTCAACATTTTTATTTCGATATGTTAACTCGAGGATCAGATTTATAAATTAAATCTACTAAAAAAGAGGACCAATTTCTAAATCTAGTCGATTCAATATTCTATGCGATACAATAGGCTGTTGTAGTCGACAGGGCGTGGACTACCAGGACCTTCACCTTCACTAGAGTGAAGTGTGATACGAGTGTGATTCGAGTGTGATACGCGGTTGTGATGGAGTGAATACGTAACTAAGCATGTGAGAACAGGCTGTTCTGTCCCTATCAATTCATCAAGCATCACAATGAATCGACACACTCGCACCAAACACACACACTTCCTCTGGCCTTGGTTGCCATAGAAACGCTCCCTTCAGGACACAATTCTAATCAAACGATCGTGTTACTCACACAATGGAATGCCTGATAGAACGCATAGGTGTGTAATACACACACACAAACACTTCTCATTGATAGCAAAAAACATTCTCATTCACAAGGCGTGTCAACAGGAATTAACATCCTACGATAATCCCCATGGTAACCACGAGAGAAACAAAGCTTGAATAGACACCGTTAAGACCAATCACAAACTTTTATTTTCATGACATAATTTTCCAAGGCCAAATTACAAATAAATAAGGAAGAAGACACTTGCAAACAGCCCAAGACACAGGGCCCATTATAACCCACACAAAACAAGAAGGAAAAAGACCCCAAAAACTGGTCAATAAGAAAGATTAAACAGGTTTTAAAAGAGGTAATACACACTGTACAACTGGTAGAGCTTCAATGAACTTTGATCATCATCATCATCATCATCATCATCTACCCCTCCCCTCCCCTCCCAACATATTTACAGCATGAGTTACAATAGGAGTGGCTATATTCATCTGTACACCACACATCATGTCTTGTCCCTAATTACAGCAGTAGTTCACAAGGATGTATTTAATCACTACTACGACATGCGTGTGTAAGCCTATATCCGTACAAAGAAAAAGTCGGACAAAAGCACTTTGTATATTTCCTATGAACCATTAAGAGAACATAATCGTGTTTACAAGGCAACCTGCCACCCAAAAAAGCCTGGAATACACAGAGCAGCAAACCGAGCAGAGATTGGTTGGGAGCTCAATACGAAGAACCAATGAAATGCGAGGAAGGAAGGAGTGTAAAAGAAAAAGGGAAGGACACCTTTTGGTCCCAATTTGTGACAGGATCAGTGACAGTTATTTTAGAATGGGAAAATTAAAAATGAAAAGTTGTTGGACATCTCTGACCGAAGAATATCAGCCTTCATACAGTCAAGTCTGGTTGTGTTAAAATAGAATTAGCTTTCGAAAATGCAGAATCAATGCTGAAATTAATGTGACCTTCATCAATGGAGTTATAGTACACTGTTGAAACATTTCGCCATAACCTACATATTATCGTTGATTAGATAGCATTCCAATGAACCAGTCTAAGTAACATTATAATTATGGCTGGCATCCGACTTGGAAATCTGCCCAAAGTTGTTAATGAATCAAGTGTTGGAATGTTGTATTAGAGCAGTTATCAGCCAAGGCTTATAAAATGGGACTGTATAGATGCAACAGTTATTGATGCCCACAAGAAAAATACCACCACATATCTCAAACAAACCAAAAAATGTTTTGTTAATACATGTCAAAACATATTGAATGGCAGTTGACCGAATCCAAGTTGTTCCTCTCACCGACATTGCACAATATCATACATACACATGAAACAATCTGCATACAAAGCATCCAGTAATGCATATGGCCTTCATGGTTTTACAGTCTTTTGATCTTGGATTTTATTTCAGGAATACATTTTTTCGCAATATATTATATGGAGTGTATTTGCAAGGAACGTGAGAATTGTCAGCCCAAACGTTCACCTGCAGTGCTTCTTTCTTAATCCCCATATTCAAGTTCTTGGATACATTTTTTTAGGTGGCCACTTCTTCTTCTTAAAATCATGCTAACCCATTTACAAGACCAAATATCAATATGTTCACTAACCCTAACCCAGTACATTGGACCAATAATTACCACAGCACTTTCACAAGCCTTAAAAAAAGAAAAAAGGGAGGCCACACACATATTTCCGTAACAGCGTCTGTCCATCTGTCTGTCTGGACTCTTCTAGAATTCATTTTGTACATTTAGGTGGTGGAGAAAAAAACAAAATACATAACCAGGCCCACACATTCATATAGGGGCTTTATCTGTGCATTTTTCCATTACATAGTTCTTTTAATTTTGTGTATAAATATTGCACATTCAATCTGTACTTCATATTCATAGATAATAGTAACTAGAGCTATGAAAAAAAATATATAGGATGCACTGTTTTACCAAAAAGGAATCGGGAGAGAGAGGTCTATGAACACACAGCAACAGCAACAACAACAACAACAACAGCTTTCACACCGCTATCAAAAACAAGGCAAGCTACGACTGGACTAGGCTTCGTTCCCTTGGAAACATCCGTGCGATTGGTCATCGTTTCAGGAATACATGGCAGGTGTGGAAAGGCTTCATGGATAATGGGCCGCTGAGCTACAGACAATCAACGTGGTTGTATGGTTTTCCTTGGAACCAGAATGGAACCCAAACAAGATGGTGGCTCCATGGTGTGTGTGTGGACCCAAAGACCCGGTCTAGCAGGAACATTGAAAAAAAGTAACTAACCGAGATACCAAGGCAATCAGGGGCAGAGACGTGGGGGAACTTAGGCTCAGGGCAGAGGGAGTGATTAACATTACCACACACACACACACACACACACACACACACACACACACACACACACACACACACACACACACACACACACACACACACACACACACACACACACACACACACACACACACACACACACACACACACACACACACACACATCATTACTCATATTGGTTCATATTTGCAACAGCTGAGACTGCTCCCTGCTGGTTCACTGACAGCATAGAGACACTGCCAACAAGGAGCCCTACGATCGACAGACAGCCTATTGATCTCTACTGACAACTGACACGACACTCCAGCTCACCCAGTCTTAGGGGCCAGGAGTTGTTCCTGATATTGACCCCATACCCCACCCTACCAGTAGTAAAATAATCAGGACCCAGAGTGTGTCAGGAACAACTCCCGGCCCAGGTGGTTGTGTAGCCACCTGCGGACGCCTCCTCCATCACTAGAGAGATGGAGGGTTACCAAGCCAACCCAGGCACATCAGCCCCCCTGCCCCCCCCTGGGCGCCATCCCCTACCAGAGCACAGTAACAGCAGAGTAACAGTGGAGTATAAGAAGGACTTCATCTAGTCTATGCAGTAAACACATACTCTTAGAAGAGAGAAAACTAAACAAAAAAACAACAACTTTGGGACGTAGGCAGATAAGGGGAAAAGGAAAATAATTCACAAACAACAAAAAAAAAAATGAACAAATTGTTTTTAAATAAGTGTCAAGTTTTTATAAAAAAAAAACAACAACAACATCCAAAACAAGAAAAAATGTTCAGAAAAATTCAGGAAAGAAAGCAAAATCAAGACCGCGTTTTTTTTGGCGTTCAATCTCTCATGGCTTAGCGACGTTGATTCCTCTCAGACACCAGACGCTCTTCAAACAGGGGGGGGGGGGGGGGGAGGGGGGGGTTCCAAACACCCCCCCCAAAAAAAACAACAACAACATGACATAAACAAAAAAAAAACACACACATCATCATCATCGTCATCATCATCACCGCACCAATCACAGAACACACAAGATCCCTGCATAGATTCAAACCTGGACGTGGACTTAACCCAGAGGATCCTTCTGATAGGAGGAGGCACGGTGGCGACCGCAGCCTATCACGTGTCTGCACTACAAGCGACAGCCCCAGGACCATGCCAAGAGGAGAGAAAAAGGAGGGAAGGAGAGAGGGAGGAGAGCAGAGGAGTGTGGGTGTGTGTGTGGGGGGGGGGGGGGGGGGGGGGGGGGGCAGGGGGAAGCGGGGGGGGGGGCGGAGGGGGAACACATGGACATCGAGCCACAGCAGTCTTCTGTACAAGCGTGTCATTTCCTGCGTCTCGGCGTGAGTTGCCGCGGGACCTTCCGTCCTTCGGTAGCGCCTCGGTCGTCATAGCGACACAATGACCTCAGCCTAAACTGTCAGAGAAGAGGAGGGGCTAACCTAGTGCCAGCTCCTCCCTCTGCCCCCTCCCTTTTCCTTATTTGGTCTGGACTACGGAAAGTTCTTCAGTGGATTCAAGTTGACTTCCCGTTTGATCGCAATCGGTCGCGGGGGAAGTCAAGACGAGGAGGAAGAAGTGCTAGGGTCGTTCCGTGTGTGTGTGTGTGTGTGTGTGTGTGTACAGTAAAAGTGTGTGTTCCTTACACCCTCTCGATGTCGTCCCGGCTAGTGGCTTCTGAGCTCCTTGTGTTTGTGTTTGTGTTTGTGTGTGTGTGTGTGTGTGTGTTAGTGTGTAACTGTGTTTGTGTTAGTGTGTAAACCGCATGTATGTGTGTGTGTATTACTTTCCGCCATACATCCTCTCGATGTCGTCCTGGTAGTGTGATTTGAGCTCCTTGCGTTTGAGTTTGAATGCGTCTGTGACCAGGCCTGTCTCCGGGGTCCAGGGCTCAGCACTCAGACGGATCTTCTTGGGGATCTCAAAGCACTCCAGTTTAGCTGAGGGGAGGAGGAGAGGAGAGGAGGAGAGAGAAGACGGTGTTTAGAGAACAGTGGTCTGACGTCACACAGATGCACGCACGCACAAAGACGGGCAGGCCTTTTCAAACACGACATCACGACACATGGTTTTGCCCTTCGTGTCATACTTGAGGGAAAAGATAACTTCACATTTCTCTCTTGATTCCCTCCTTCCCATCTCATGAAACCTTAATCATGGTTCTTAAAGTCTCCCCCCCCCCCCCCCATTCCCCCTCTAGCTCCACCTCATTCTCCCTTCCCCCCTCCTATGGCAGCTTCAGTGACGATGCTGAGGACCCCTCCCTCCCTCCCTCCCTCCCTCCTCTCCTCTCCTCTCCTCTCCTCTCCTCTCCTCTCCGTCCCCTCCCCTCCCCTCCCCTCCCTCGTACCTCCTATGGCAGCTTCCGTGATGATGCGGAGGACCTCTCTCTCCATCTCGGGGTTGTTGCAGATCTCCTCCCAGCTGCCCCGGACCTGCCTCTGCTCCGCCAGCACCATCAGCTGCTTCTGATTGGGCACCACGAAGCTGATCACGTACGACTCTTCACTGAGGGGGGAGGAGGGCAGAGAGAGAGAGAGAGAGAGAGAGAGAGAGGGGGAGGGGTTTAATATTTCATTTGGCGAAATGCATTACGATGATCATTTGACGTACTTAGCGATATGAATAGGAGCTAGTAGGACTGTTTTGTATTTGACTCAAGAATGAGGAGGGCGAGAGAGAGAGGAGGGGGGGTACCCTTAGTTTTACTGTGTGTGTGTGTGTGTGTGTGTGTGTGTGTTACCTGTTTGCGTAAGCGCAGATGTTGTCTATGAGGGAACAGTTCTTCAACACAGCCTCCACCTTTCCTAGAGACACGTACTCTCCTGCCTGCAGCTTCACCAGGTCCTTCTTACGGTCTACAGAGGACACACACACAGTTACACACAGTTAGAGACACACACACACAGTTACATACAGTTAGAGACAGACACATATACACACACACACACACACAGTTAGACACAGTTAGAGACAGACACATATACACACACACACAGTTACATACAGTTAGAGACAGACACATACACACACACACACAGTTACATACAGTTAGAGACAGACACATATACACACACACACACACACAGTTAGACACATATACATACCCATATACACACACATACAGTTAGACACACATACACACACACACACACACACACACACACACACACACATATATACAGCTGTGGAAAAAACTAAGAGACCACTCAAAATGTTTCTTAAATCAGCATCTCCACATGTATGGCAGCCATTCCATTCCAGTGTCTGTTGAATTCCAATACAGGCACACCACATTCTACTTAATGAGGTACTGAACCTGAACCAAATCTTATTTAATGAGGAAAAGTATAAAAACCACTGCTGTGGTCATCACTATCCTCTTGCAATAGGACCAGCTGGATGGCAAAAACAGTGCTAGTAGTACCTCAAAAGTAATTGGAATAAAAAAATAACTACTGACCATGCCAAGAGAGTTGAAAAGAAACGTTTTGAGTGAGGAAAAGAAGGGTTCAATTCTGGCTTTACTGGCAGAGGGATACAGTGAGCATCAGGTTGCTTCCATCCTTAAAATTTCAAAGTCTGCGGTTCATAAGAACAAGATCAAGCAGCAGACATTAGGGACAACAAAGCTACAGACCGGCAGAAGGCAAAAACGACTCTCCACTCACCGGGATGACCGCCAACTCATTCGAATGTCACTCAACATTCAAGTGACTTACAAAAAGAATGGCAAACGGCAGCTGGGGTGAAGTGCACGGCGAGGACGGTTGGAAACAGGCTCCTAGGGGCAGGGCTGAAGTCGTGCAAAGCTAGAAAAAGGCCCTTCATCAACGAGAAGCAAAGAAGAGCCAGGCTGAGGTTTGCAAAAGACCATAAGGATTGGACTGTAGAGGACTGGAGTACGGTCATCTTCTCTGATGAGTCCAATTTTCAGCTTTGTCCAACACCTGGTCGTCTAATGGAGACCCAGAGAGACCTACAAGCCACAGTGTCTCGCACCTACTGTGAAATTTGGTGGAGGATCGGTGATGATTTGGGGGTGCTTCAGCAAGGCTGGAATCGGGCAGATTTGTCTTTGTGAAGGACGCATGAATCAAGCCACGTACAAAGTTGTCCTGGAAGAAAACTTGCTTCCTTCTGCTCTGACAATGTTCCCCAAATCTGAGGATTGGTTTTTCCAGCAGGACAATGCTCCATGCCACACAGCCAGGTCAATCAAGGTGTGGATGGAGGACCACCAGATCAAGACCCTGTCATGGCCAGCCCAATCTCCGGACCTGAACCCCATTGAAAACCTCTGGAATGTGATCAAGAGGAAGATGGATGGTGACAAGCCATCAAACAAATTTTTTGCACCAGGAGTAGCATAAAGTCACCCAACAGCAATGTGAAAGACTGGTGGAGAGCATGCCAAGACGCATGAAAGCTGTGATTGTAAAACAGGGTTATTCCACCAAATATTGATTTCTGAACTCTTCCTAAGTTAAAAGTTCTTCAGTGGCCTTCCCAGTCACTGGATCTGAATCCAATAGAACACCTTTGGGATGTGGTACAACAGGAGATTCACAGCTTGAAAGTGCATCTGAAAAATCTGCAGAAATTGCGTGATGCTATCATGTGATCATGGACCGGAATCTCAAAGGAATGTTTCCAACATCTCAAAGGAATGTTTCCAACAGAATTGAGGAATTGAGAGCAAAGGGAGGCCTTACCCAGTATTAGTATAGTCTTCCTAATAAAGAGCAAAGGGAGGCCCTACCCAGTAGTAGTATAGTCTTCCTAATAAAGAGCAAGGGGAGGCCCTACCCAGTATTAGTATAGTCTTCCTAATAAAGTGCAAAGGGAGGCCCTACCCAGTATTAGTATAGTCTTCCTAATAAAGTGCTCGTGGGTGTGTTCGGTCTACTCAGTCACAGCTTTTCACTGTCCTGGCACCCCGCTGGTGGAACGAGCTTCCCACTGCTGTCATGACTGCAGTGTCACTAAAGTGCTCGGTGAGTGTACACACACACAGACACACACACACGGTTCTCCTGGCTCCTCACCTATGATCCTGAGGCAGCCGTCAGGGTAGATCTCTCCGATGTCCCCGGTACAGAACCAGCGCTGGCCGTTGTTGTCCAGGAAGAAGTCCTCGCGGTTCTTGGCCTCGTTCTTGTAGTAACCCATGGTTACGTTGGGCCCGCCAATCACGATCTCTCCGCGGGGGTTGGGCTTGTCTGTGCTGTAGTAGCCACCTGGAGAGGAGAGGAGAGGAGAGGAGAGGAGGAAAGAGAGGGAGGAGAGCAAGAATATAAACCACTAAAAAGCTTGGGTCGGTCCCAAAATGGATGGTCACAGTACCTAACTCCAGACACACACACACAGTCTCTCTCTCTCTCTCACACACACACAGTCTCTCTCTCTCTCTCTCTCTCTCCCAGTCCCAGTCCTCACTCACCCTCCTCCCAGTCCTTCAGGGTGATCTCAGAGCAGACCAGCGGAGCGCCCACCCGTCCTGTGCTGTAATCGTACACTGAAACACACACACACGCACGCACACATGAACACACACAGATGAGCGTGGCATCAACAGATAAAGGCCTGACTCATATTGCAGCTTAATACACCCCTGGCTTTAATGCAGTCATCCCTTCACAACTCCAACATAACACCCTTCCCTCCCTCCCTCCCTCCTCCATCTCTTCCTCTGGTTGATGCTGCCAGCTCATCAGCTCCGCAGGTGTGAGGCTGTAACCCTGACTCACCCTACATACCAACCTCTCTCCCCCTCTCCCCCCTCCCTCCATCCCCCTCTCCTCCTCCTCCCCCTCTATCTCTTATTCTCGGTCATGGTGCCGGCTCGGCAGGTCTCGGTGAGGCCGTGAGCTCTGGCACACGGCACGGCCCACCCTACATACCACCTCCCTCCTTTCCTTTCCTTTCCTCACCTCTCCCTCCTCCTCCTCCTCCTCCTCCCTCCGACGCTGCCAGCTCCGCAGGTCCCCGTGAGGGTGTAACCCTGACACACCCTGACACCCCCCCCCCTCCTTCTTTCCCTCCCGCTGATGGCGAGGGTTCCGTATCCCTGGACAACACACCCTACACACAACACTGTGCCTCCCCTCCCTCCCTCCCTCCCTCCCTCTCTTACTCTCGCTGATGCTGCCGGCGCCGCAGGTCTCGGTGAGTCCATAGCCCTGGCCCACGGGGCAGCACAGGCAGATGTTCATGAAGCGCTGCGTGGCGGCGGAGAGGGGCGCCCCGCCCGACAGCAGCACACGCGTGTTCCCCCCCAGCAACGACCGCACGCGCCTGAACACCAAACTGGAGGGGGGGGGGGGGGGCAGAGAGAGAGGCGGGGGGGAGAAAGAGAGGGAAAGGGGGGGGATGAAGAAGGAGGGAGAGAGAGGGGGGGGGGGTGGAAAAGGTCAGGAGAGCGTCAAAAAGAGAGAGAGAGAGAGAGAAAGGGGGAGGGAGGTGAGGAGGGAGTGTTGAGAAGGGGAGAGAGAGAAGACGCGGGGGGGAGAGGAGGAGGCAGAGAGAGAGAGAGAGAGAAAGGAGATGAGATGAGGCAGGGAGAGCAGAGATGAGAGTGAGTCAGAGGATGCCGATAACACCAAGACAAACACAACCAGTCATTCATCTCTCTCTCTCCCCCTCTCATCGTCATATTGCAGCTTTAACACACCCCTGAGGCAATGCCTGCAGCAATATCTACAGCTTATTGGTTGTGTGTGCTGTGTGTGTGCTGTGTGTGTGTGTGTGTGTGTGTGTGTGAGGAAGAGAAAGCTAATGAGAATGTAAGTTCCTTTATCCATCGTTCCACATTGCCTGTGTGTACTTCCCTGTGTCGTGTGTGTGTGTGTGTGTGTTTGTGTGTGTGTGTTACCTGTCACAGAGAGGGGTGCTGTAACCCTTGGAGATCTGCTCCATCTTGTAGTTGTAGGCGAGCACAAAGAGGGTCCTCTGTACGCTGGTCATCTCCTCCACCTTGGTCATCACATTCTTATAGATACGATCCATGATCTCCTACACCACAGGGAGGGAGGGGGGGGGGGGGGGGTGGATGGAGGGAAAGAGAGAGAGAGAGAGAGAGAGGGGGGGGAGAGAGAGAGGGAGGGGGAGAGAGAGAGAATGAACACAGAGATGATCAAAAACCCAACTCGCGCAGAGCCGTGTCAAAAAGCACATAAAAATACCAGCTAAAAAAAGCAGAATTCACTGGAGGAACATCCTCACGCTTTCACTTTTAGTTTTTTTTAACAAAACAACAACGTCATTGGCGATCAAAGACAGTGACTCTGTCGTGACTAAACACACGGTTTCATCTGCCTTTGACATGTCTGACATAGTGGCAAACACCGGCAAAGTTCACAGCGTGGTGCAGAAAGGCTCTTCCGTTGTTTTGGGGGAGAACCCCCCTGTTAGGAGAACAGTCGGGCTAGATGTGTGTTTGATGCTGACAGGACGGAGGTGAGAGGTCAAGTCTTACCGGGACAGCTGCCATCAGGGTGGGCTTCAACACACTGGTGTCTCCTTTACTGCCCTTCTTGATCTTCGTAGACTGGGGGAGGTGGACAAGAGAGGGTGGTATGAGCAAGAGGACATGTAGCAGCAGTGTGTGTGTGTGTGTGTGTGTGTGAGAGAGAGAGAGAGATAGTGTGTGTGTGTGTGTGAGAGAGAGAGAGAGAGAGAGAGAGAGAGATAGTGTGTGTGTGTGTATGTGCATGTGAGAGATAGTGTGTGTGTGAGAGAGATAGTGTGTGTGTGTGTGTGTGAGAGAGCGATAGTGTGTGTGTATGTGTGTGTGAGAGAGCGATAGTGTGTGTGTGTGTGTGTGTGTGTGAGAGAGCGATAGTATGTGTGTGTGTGTGTGTGTGTGCGCCCCCACCTGGTCTGCTAGTGTCTGAGGTGAGGAGTAGCCGATGCTGCAGCCGTGAGACACACACACCAGCTCTGCACTCAGCTCCAGGACGTGGGCCAGGGGCAGGTACCCGATGTAGGTGTCTGTCTCACTGCCAGACAGAAACAACACGTGTGTTACCATCAACCACATCAACACAGACCAATATAGGTGTCTGTCTCACTGCCCGGACAGAAACCAAAACATTGTTGACACTGAAAAGTGTTATCTTGAAGAAATAGAACTGAAACAGAACGGCAGAGAGAGAGAGAGGTAGAAAGTTACAGAGAGAGAGAGAGAGAGAGTTAAACACAAAGAGAGAGAGAAGGCGTGCTGCTGCGTACTTGAGGTTGGGGATGCGCTCGGCCATGCCCGTGATGCCAGCGATGATGTTGCTATGGGAGATCATGACCCCCTTAGGGATGCCCGTCGACCCGCTGGTGTACATGATCACAGCGATGTCAGAGGGTACCGGCTGTTCGCGGGCCAACGCCACTATGGGGGGGGGGAGGAGGGGAGGGAGGACACACACACACACACACACACACACACACACACACACACACAGACACACAGACACACGTTAGAGAGGGAACACATACAGTATATTAACAGGCATATTATGGCAGCTGTTACAGACAGACAGACAGACAGACAGACAGACAGACAGACAGACAGACACACAGACACACAGACACACACACACACACACTTACTGTTGTCTGGCTTGGAGCCCAGTTCCTGCACGGCGTCCATGTTGTGGACCATGATGCCCCTGGGGAAACCGGGCCAGCTGGTTGGCTTCCTGTCCACCACGATAATATGCTGCAGACGGGGTACCTCCAACAGGATGGCCTGGGGGGGGGAACATGGAAGAGGGCAAGGAAGGGGGTGGGGTGGGGGGGAGAGAGAGAGGAGGAAGGAAAGAGAGAGAATGACGGATGAGTCAAAATCTGCTGTTGGATCCTCTGGTCGTGAATTCAACCTTTTGCAGATAGTGGCTTTCTGCGTTCTGGAGGATATGCATTGCAACGCATCTTTCTGTATATTCGAGTGACATAGCATGTCCTAGGCCTGTCCTAGCCCTGCCCTAGGCCTGTCCTAGCCCTATCCTAGGACTGTGGTGGAGGTGAGGTACCCACCTTGAGGCGGTTCTGCAGCAGGTCTTTGCTGGTGATGATGTGGGTGATCTCAGTCTCGTTCAGACCGTGGGCGATGGCTGCCCCGCCCAGAGTGGAGTACAGGGTGACCACTGTAACACACACACACTGGGGGGGTTAGTCAACTCTCACAGCAAGGGTGTGTGTGTGTGTGTGTGTCTACAACGTAACCACTTACATTGTACATGAAGCAAACCTGTAGTGCAATGATCCTGCAACTGATTGTGTGTGTGTGTGTGTGTGGTGAGTGAGCCTGTGTGTGTGTGGTGAGTGAGCCTCTGTGTGTGTGTGTGTGTGTGTGTGGTGAGTGAGCCTCTGTGTGTGTGTGTGTGTGTGTGGTGAGTGAGCCTCTGTGTGTGTGTGTGTGTGGTGAGTGAGCTTGTGTGTGTGTGTGTGTGTGTGTGTGTGGTGAGTGAGCCTCTGTGTGTGTGTGTGTGTGTGTGTGGTGAGTGAGCCTCTGTGTGTGTGTGTGTGTGTGTGTGTGTCCACCCACATGGGAAGTTGTACATGAAGCAGGCCTGCGCTGCAATGATCCACTCGGCCCTGGTCTCACAGAAGATGCCGATGTTACAGTGAGGCCTCTGGCCCAGTGCTGCCAGCCCACTGCCAAAAGACACCGCTGCCTGGTAGGCCTCCTCGTACGACGTCCAGTTATACTCCCCCAGGATCACCTAGAGAACACACACACACACACGCACACAAAAACAGACAGACACACACGTATGATTCAATCACTCGTCACGGTCTTGACCAACGGTCAAAACTCCCGAAGCTTAACGCACAGTCAACCAGCGCCCTCTGATGTACGTTCAGTGCAACTGCAAGTGGGACTGAGGAGGTGTGTTTTGGAGGCAAACGGCTGAAGGACCCACGAAAGAACACACACACACACACACACACACACACAAACCCCCCCATCCGTCATCCATCTGGCCAAAACCTCGTATTTAAGCCACTCACAAGGAGTAGACCTCCCCTCCCAATCCACCTCGTGAGCCACAATGCCTTAAGAGAGCTCAAATCCCCCCCCCACCCCACCCCACCCCAACCCCTCTCCACTCCCCCCAACGCTCCCTCTCTCTCTCCCTACACCCCCCCTCCCCAACCCCCTCTACCCCCCCACCCCACAACCCCCCCTCACCTTCTTGAAGACCTTCCCGTTGGGCTGCACCTCGTCTTCCTCACTCAGCACCTCCCGGGTGCCCAGGCAGTTCCTCTGGGGGAAGCGGCGGGTGGCGTACTCAAACACCCTGTCCAGCGTGTCCACCCCGGGGTGCATGCCCGCCGCCAGCCTCTGCATGCTGTTGGTGGCCCGGTAGGGGCCGGCGGGCCGGCCGCTGATGGACCGCGCCTTCACCCGCCGCGCCCGCTCCAGGTTGGCGCCGGCGCCCGAGAACAGGTACCACGGCAGGAAGGTGATGACCGAGTAGACCCACACCACCGAGCGGAACACCTGCAGCAGCAGGGGGTTCATGTCCTCTTTGAGCTTCATCGGGTCAAAGGTCGTCGAGGGGGGCGGGAGCCAAGCTGGGTGGGCGGGTGAGGGTGGTAGAGGGGGCTTGGGGTGGGGGGGGGGGGATGCGAGGGACACACCCCAAAACACTTCTCTCTCTCCTCTCTCGCCGTCGATGAGAGTGTGTTTTTTTTTTTATGGTTGGGGGCTTCCTTCTCTGGTGTGGAGGCAGGTGTTGATGGAGTGAGAGAGAGAGGGGGGGGGGCAGGAGGGAGGGACAGGGGGAGGGATGACTTTCAGAGGCTGGTGGTGTTCCTGCTCGCGTGCAGGCGGTTGGTCCTGTGGAGGTCAGCACGGACAGACAGACCCCCTGGGCAGAAGACTCGGCTCACCTGCAGGGGAAGGGAAGCGGAGCACATGTTAGAGACAGACAGACAAACAGACAGACAGAGAGACAGACAAACAGAGAGACAGACCGACAGAGAGACAGACAGTCAGACAAACAGAGAGGCAGAGAGACATACTGACAGACAAACAGAGAGACAGACAAACAGAGAGACAGAGAGACAGGCAGATTGATCAGCATTGATCCTGGCAGTAATCAGACCACACAAACACAGTCCTAAACACGTCCTAAACCCCCCCTCCTCTTAAACAGAGGATGAAGCCTGAACACTGTGAGCCTGGAGAGAGGTCCAAAACAAGCCCTGGGTGTTGGTGTGCATCTATGCACCAGCCAGCTCCGAGGTGTCGAGTCAGGGACAGGAAAACAACACACACATAAAACACACTACTACTGTTTTCAGTGTTTGTACACAATTGCGTCACACACACACACCACTTCTAGTGGTGATAAGTCAGTGCTTGGGATCTGGAGAGGAGGCAGTGGCCAATGTCCTATCCATTCCCCCTTGGTCAGCACTATTTCTGTCCACTTCCTCTGCCTGGCCCAAGGGGAGGGCAGGAACAACACACACACACACACACACACACACACACACACACACACACACACACACGTCAGCCTACTCTTTCCTTTCCAGAGTTCGTTAACAAAAAACGGCCACAAGAATTGATCCATTTCTGCCTTTTTTTTTTACTTTCTCTTGCGTGTGCCTCCAATACAAACAAAATGGGGCCTGGTCCTTTTTGGAGGGTTTTCGTAGGGGGTAAAGCCCTTGTTTCAAAATACACAACTCTATCCACCCATCACCTTTCCCCCCCCCCTCCACCCCACCACCCATACTTGCAAACATAATGTTAGCCCCTCCAACCCTCCCCGGGGGGGGGGGGGGGGGGGGGCTAGCTGGTAAGCTAGTGCCAAGTGAACTGTCTTCTCTGTAATGAGGTTTGGAACCACCGTCTAAAATCTGATCGAGCTCACTCTTTCTAGGGCATCTTAAAAAAGGGTCAACGTGCAACGTGAACTCTGTCGTGAACTCTGCCGTGAACTCTGCCGGTCGGCTGATCTGCAGCGACCGGTGGTGACACATTCCTCAGCGCTCTGGTGGAGGTTTAGAAGCCTCGTTTGTACAGGGGTGGGTGGGGTTGGGGGGGTTAGCATGCTAGCGTGAGAATGCTAGTAGGACCTCTCTCTCGGGAGGAATCTCTCACTGTCGGAGGTCGGGGGTATCAATAAAGTGCTAGGTCTAACTCCACCACCACCCAGAAGACACGATGAACATTTTACCCTAACCCTAAATCTGGCTGGCTAGACGGACATCCAGCAGCCAGGAGTTCATGGCTGGGTGCCCAGGGCACAGGTAGGCCAATTATTGATGGTAGTGACTGACTGGCCCAAACCTAGTATCTCCCCAGAGCCAGGCTACCTGATTCATCTTACCTGCAGCACTGCACCACTCTGCTGCTGCCGCCCCCCCCACACACTGCTCCAGTAATGACAGACATACCACCACAGCCAGAATGAGCCTGTTTCTGTAGCAACAGCCGCCATCTGCTGCCTGCACTCCCAACCCACAACCGGATGGGCCTGACTGCATGAGAGTGAACCACATCAGTCCTGGAGGGCTGCAGTGTGTGTGTGTGTGTGTGCGTGTATAAAGCTGTGGTGGAGCAGAAACCTGTATACATAGCAGCTCTGGGTGGCCAATTGGCCAAAGCCAATCCCCCCCCCCCCAAGGTTTTTGATGTTCAAATGTTTGTTTCATTTTCATGGATGATTCTGCTGCAATAACACACTCCCTCTTGGGAAGGAAAAATTCTATTTTCTTTTCTTCTACCACTACAGACAGAGCACCAACGCTACTGTTTACGAGATTAGGAATCTTATCTGGTCATCTTTACCATGCAGTAAGTACTGCGATAAACTGTTATCATTTACTGAGATAACAGCCTCAGTGGTATTATTGCGACTGTACAGTACCAGTCAAAAGTTTGGACACACCTTCTCATTCAATGGTTTTCCTTTATTTTTTATTCTTTTCTACATTGTAGATTAATATTGAAGACATCAAAACGATGAAGGAACACATATGGAATTATGTAGTAAACAAAAAAAGTGTTAAACAAACCAGAATATAGTTTCGATTTTAGATTCTTCAAAGTAGCCACCTTTTGCTTTGATGACAGCTTTGCACACTCTCAGCAAGGTGTGTCCAAACTTTTGTCTGGTACTGTATGTCGCCGAAAGTGCGGGCTCTTATCGGCATGAAGCAACTTCTGAAATAGGAAGTCCGCTCAGTCAGTGGCACATTGAAAGCAATGATACATTGATTGGGACTTCAGGCAACAAAATATAAATACGATCTAGGCTAGGGCCTAGTTTTTTCTCCCAAGTGAATCGGCTCCAGAAAGTAGGCCTAGTGCAGTGCAGTTCAGACCCCCCCCCCCCCCACACACACACACACGCCCCAAAAATATCTGTCTCAACCTCATGCTTGCTACGCTTGCAAGTTGTGTGGGAAGCAAAGCTAGACATACGACTAACCCGTGACCTTCAGCCACTTTCACTCCGCGGTTTCAGCCACCCTCACACCAGGGCTTCTGCTTTCTGCATCAATGGAAACGTAGACACAATGGTTCGCCGGATTCAGTCAAGTACAGGTTCGACAAGGCCAGCGAACGTCTCACGGCTCATTCAAATCAGTCTCGGTCCGTCTCCTTGACTCCAGACCAGAAATACAGGTCCACCCTCTGCCTACTGCGGTTGTCAAATGAAAGGACACACACACACCGGGACACACCTGATAGTGCCCGGTCAGGTTTTCATCTCCAGGTAGACCCTGAAGCTATTAACGGCTGTTGTCTTTTGACTGCAGGCCTGAAGGCTGCTTAAGCAAACAGAAACAATTAGGCTTGGAAGTTAGAATTCAAAACCATGATGTAGGATGAGAATAACGAGTCGGCCGGAGGCCTAGGATTCCGGGTCCTTTACAAAGGCTGACGTGAAGATGCTTCTTGTCTGCTACTGTGGTCCTCTGTGGCTCAGTCGGTAGAGCATGGCACTAACAACGCCTAGGTTGTGGGTTTGATTCCTGCTGGGACCATATGTACTGAAATGGATGCACTCACTGCAATGTAAGTCGCTTTGGATAAAAGCGTCAGCTAAATGGCATATATACTGTTCCTTCCCGGAGAGCAGCAGAACAGAACACTCAGTCGCCATTGAAAAGACTCTGTGTGTGTGAAAAGTATACGAACTCTGCATACCACCATCTGACCTCCACAGCACACACACCACAACATTCCTCCACACAGAGAGAGAGTGAGAGAAAGGGAGACAGAGTAAACATCTGTAGTGGCTTGTTGTCTCTCGGTTTTGCAACCTGATAACATCTCGTTTCTCTAAGAGGTAGCTCTTCTCGCTCAGACCTTATCAGTGTTAATAATACCATGGCATCTACACACACACACACACACACACACACACACACACACACACACACACACACACACACACTGTCTACTCTATAAACAGGGCGGAAATAAGCACTTCAGACATGGAGACAGACAACATGTGTCAAAGACATGAGACTTCAAGGAGGGTCAGGATGGAGCCAAGTCGTCTGGGCTGATGGAGAAGAGACACAGCTGTCAGCAACACGTCTCTGCTGTCTAATGTTGTTCTTCATGGACTGGCTCTCCGAATCTATGGAAGCTTGATTAAAACAAACAAATAAATAAATAAAGCACTTAACCGGCTAGAAGACTACAACCTATCGAAACTGCCATGTGACCAACTCGGCTTACTTACTAATAAACACGATATGCAGCAAAACCAAAGCGTGGGGGAGAACAGTCTTTTAGAAAACCACACGACCACGAGGTCCATTTTCGCCGGTCTTAACGCTTCGCAGATGTTGTCACGACGAGCTAACGTTAGCCACAGAAGCTAGCTGAGAGAGGGGAGGAACGCCGAGCGGTGTGGCTATCGCAAGCTAGGTAGCAGCTAGCGCCAATGATGAAAAAAAAAAAAATCACTGCCGCTAGTTCACTGTGCGAAAATAGTCCTTTCATATCATGTTCGCATCACTGGAGGGATTTAAGCTGCGGTCTTACTCAGCAAGCTAGCTAGCTAGCAAAGATCGAACAACGTTGAATTACCCGTCGAAAAAAACAATAACATTGGGAATAGAGCGAGCTAGCTCCCGGCTGGCTAACAACATCACATCGCAGCACATCTGCAAAAGCCCAGACAATGCATTCTCACCTTTCTCACCAGCTACTCCTGCTGCGTCTCTAACGAACGTATCCAAATCGTCTGCCGCCGGTCCTTTCCGCATCAGATCCCACACGGGCATCAGAAACCTATGCCTCTGCCTATGGCTGTGAATCGATGGAGGGCTAATCTGTGAATTAAACGATGCAATTTTTTTTTTTTGGAGTAGGAAATCTGCGGGCATCGCCGGCCCTTGTTATCAGCCCGGAAGTGATGGTAACGTTGTCAAGACAGTCCTCTTGCCTGCGATTGGACCGCTGAAGGTGGCGCGTGCTCGAGGCAGCCGTGATGTCAGCGGGGTTACTGGCGGTCAGAGAAGGGGAGGGGAGGGGAGGGGGTGGAGGGAGGGAGGGAGGGAGGGGAGAGAGAGAGGGGGGGGAGGGGAGAGAGAGGGGGGGGGGGGGGTCTCGCCGCTGGTGATGTCCTCAATACAACGATAGATAGTCCTAATGTGGTGTGCCACAATGTGGAGAACAATGTATGACGAATCAGAGCATAAAATGATATTACATTCGACAACCTATTTCCGCCACTCAATCGTGTTTCCTCACACAGCTTTGCACTCTAGGGCGATGTGCCTGGGACGTTATAATGAAAGTGATAATGAGCATAAGCAATAAATTACTTATTGTTGCCTAAAAATAGGCGCGACAAACCTCATCGGGCTTATTCCTTAAAATGCTATGTTATTTTCTGGTTGTGCTTTTTGACTTTTTGTGAACACAAATAGTACCACTCGGTCTATTGTTCTGCACCCCCAGAAGGAGGAAAATAAAATGAGATAAATGCCAAGGCATCAACAAAAGATAAAGTTCATAAGTGCAACACTTCGCTGCAACACCTTTAAAAGCGTCCCATGCGTCCAGTGGCTTCATAAACACATTAGAAATGGACATAATCACGGGCATTGTTGATTCCTACCTGCAGTCAGGCGACATGAAGATGAAGATTCAGACTAGTCTTGATGACCCCGAGCTCTCTCGGATGATTTCGACCTCTGTATTTGGGCTTTTAAAGAATCTCGCCCGACCAAGGCCCAACCTGAGGACTGCAACCCTCCGTCCAGCAGAGCCGTTGCTTTGACTAACCATGGACCCGTTGCGCCCGTCTCATCTCCCGCCAACGGTGGTCCCGCTGCAGCTAAGACCCCTGGGGTGAAACTTACCCCAGCCGCCCTCAAGAGATCCTTAGGCTGGAGGAGCCAAAGGAGGAGGCGCTGCGACTGCCGCTGACCAGTAAGAGTTACTTAAGTAAGAGTTTTGATGTGAAGACCTGGACCTCTGCTTACCAGTCTACGGTTAAGTGGTACGGTTAAGTGGTGCTGCGCTTGCTCCAGCTACGTGGAGTACCACTCGTTTGAATGGGTGAATTACACTTATGTCACCTAGAGAAAATGAGAGGGGACCCTTGGTCATGAGGCCCAACCTGTTACCAGCAAGGAGAATAACCTCTCCTTTGATAATAGCTTTTTAGATTTTTTGAATAATACAACATGGAAAATGGAACACATCTCTCTGTCGATTTATATTTAGCCTATACCTATAGCCTAAGCCTACAAACAAGCATAGCCTACTAGAAAGCTAAACACAGACAGACAGACAGACAGACACACACACACACACACACACACACACACACACACACACACACACACACACACACACACACACACACACACACACACACACGCATACAGGTAATATGTAAATAGCATATTTATCTGCACCTTTCCAAACGTAGGCCAAAATAAGATAGTAAAATAAGATTGGGAAGTTAATAACAATACAAAGGGAGAATGTAGATTATGGACTTATAATAAATCATATACGTATTAAACGCATTCAAATCAAGTCAATGTCATATGAATGACAAAGTTCGAACACGTTTCATAGTATTTACTGTTTAGTAGACGACATACAGTATGTTCAGCTTTGAAATGTAGGCCGGTAATACCCCTTTCCTACCTCTAGATGGCAGGTTCCCTCCTTCTTACAGCTGTACAATGTCATGCGATGAATGAATGAATGGATGGACTCAAGCGTCATCTATCATGTATTATAGGCACCCTGGTACCTGTCTCAGGTGTAACTAATATTGAGAGTGTAATCATGGGAGAAGTGATATGACTTGTTTTAATATTCACGACTATAATGTCTAGTATGAAAATAGCACAAATAGGTACCTGTAAGTGGCACACACACACACACACACACACGCGCGCACACACACACACACACACACACACACACACACACACACACACACACACACACACACACACACACACACACAGATAGAGTACCTTGTGATATTGCTGTGCTTAGGACACGTGAATGAATCTGAACAATTCACAAATAAACAGACCAGTGAATGAAATTGCTCTTATGAATGAGAGTGAAAGTACACATGATAAGCACAATTTAACCTACATTCTCTCTGTCATCTCTCTCTCTCTCTCTCTCTCTCTCTCTCTCTCTCTCTCTCTCTCTCTCTCTCTCTCTGTCTCTCTCTCTCTTTAATAAGAGAGTGACAGAGAGTAATTGAGTGTGTGTGTGTGTGTGTGTGTGTGTGTGTGTGTGTGTGTGTGTGTGTGTGTGTGTGTGTGTGTGGGAGCCACTGCAGTATCATGGACACAAGGTCAGAGAAAGCAGACCCAGGTACTTAGCAGCAGCACAGCCTGCTGACTCTGCAACCATCAGCCCATCATCGATCCAGGGGTCTACTCCCCCCCCCCACACACATCTCCTCTCATCCCCTCTCACCTCCTCTCCCCCTCTCCTTCTGGAGGGCTGGGGTTTCAGTTTTCAGGAAGGAGGGAAGAGAGAGGGAAGAAAAGAGGAGTAGCATACAAGAAAATGATGGAGGCAAAGCAATGTGATAATGTATCTGTTATCAAAACCTTATCAACTGCCTTTTTTTTAATGCTGAGAGAGAGAGAGAGACAGAGAGAGAGAGAGATAGAGAGAGACAGAGAGAGATAGAGAGAGAGAGAGAGAGAGAAACAGAGAGAGATGGAAACTGTCGTTCATTTGTTAAGTGACTGTGTGTGTGCGTGTGTGTATGCATGCATGCGTGTGTGTGTGTGTGTGTGTGTGTGTGTGTGTGTGTGTGTCTTAGAGATGACATGAAAGTGAAATGTCCAGGTAAGCCCCTCTTGACCCCGTGACCCTGGACTATGATCACCACTCAACAGAGCCAAAGGTCTTCAGGGTATTTGCATGCTTGTTAAGCACACTGGCATACATACTGTATACTCCATGTGCATACACACACACACACACACACACACACACACACACAAACACATGATGTGTGGCTTATGTGACCGTGTGTATAGGGTGGTGCTAATTGTAGTCCCTAGGCTATTCTTGCGGGTCTATAGGTCATCTTGATGAGACACCAAGCACCATCAGAGGGCAGATGTTCGAAGCAAAAGGGGAACACTTTCATCTCCACAGCAAATAACATGTGTCCAATCAGATGATGACACCGACACACACTTACGCCGCCTGCCCTCGTGTCTGGGTGCTCACTTAGGGAATGACCCTTGAGGCAGACGGAGGAAGAGACGGAAATGCACGGTATCCTGGGACTGTCTTGGTGTCTAAGCCGGGGTGGATGACCCCTTTTTCCCTGGCTAAAGGCCTTGTCTCCCCTGGGACTCAATCTGAGTAACACTGATATCGATTGACTTTTTCACAATTTTCAGTTGTGTGTTTTGCTATTTGTTGTTATGGTCTTCATCATGTATGATGGGGAATGGGGAATTATTAATGTCATCATGGGGGAACATATCAATGAGATGCCATTGTATTATGTTTATAAATTAGTCTTTTGTTTGTTGGGGGGGGGGGGGGGTGCAGTGTGCAGTGTTTATAGGAGTTGCAGGGGTGAGTTGAGGTTTTTTTGGGCTTATTGTTTTCTTACGAGAACAAAGACTCCGACTTACTTTCTGAACTGAACGACTTACTTAACTCCTCTAGACCGTGTTTACTCTGAAACACTGTCGAGATCAAACATACCAGAACCCCAGTCCCGAATAAATACTCCAACTATTGTCTGTTTACCTTCAAAACAACGGGGTGAGATGATATGAAAAGAAGCCCTTCAGCTAATCCCATTCTTGGGAGAATGAAATAGATTGAAGAATGTAACCATTGAGTCCCTGCCTGAGCATGCGGCCCC
>NC_139672.1:9301829-9321829 GCF_951799395.1 Argentina silus | reverse complement strand
GCATAAAGGCTTAGCCTACTTCTGTAATTGATTCCACGTGTTAACGTATTGTCACATCACTGTCACTATTGATTGGCTTAGGTCTGATGTACACCTAGCCACCAAGACACCTCTTCAATGAACTATATCTTCAATATAGAACTATGGTTGTGATAACCTACCCATAAGGCTGTTCCTGTTTTTGGACCAATTCAAGCTGTCTTTGTGAATCTTGTGTTGTGTCATATCTTATCATAATCGGCTCATAATCCCTCATAAGATATCATGTTACCCCTGGTCCTATCCCTCTGACTGCATAGGCCATATTCATGTCATATTCAAATGTCCCTCTCTAATGTCACATGTGTCTGTGTCACCGGTTACTGCATCTACCAACAAATAAAACATATTGTATATAAACCAGTTTGGTCTGTTTCTGAGTGCATTGCTGTGTCTTATGATTACAGATATAGAGCAGGCCTTCATAACAGAGGTAGTGTTTGGGGTCTACTTACAACTTAGTAATCCTATGTTTGAATGTTAGGCAGCCTTGTTGGCTACTTGTTGAGTCACAAAGACATTGGCCTTGCACCGATGTAGACCTACAATTCAATTAGTTGACTGTATTGTAGGCCCAGATAGTTTACCTCTTGAAACGCCTACATGTAAAGAGATGTTGAGTGTTAAATAAATGAATGCATCCCTCGTATGAAATAGAGAACATAAAACAAGAATTTCCTCCTTTCTTGAATTTATGACTGATCTGACATCAGATGTGTTGTTGACACTGAATTGCCACACAAACTCATTCATGTCTTATAACAAAGGTAGGGATGATGTATTCAGAGAATATGAACACTGCCCAGGTTTCAGGCGTACTGTAAGACAACTCATGCCCTCTTGTGGCTGATAAATGTACTGTTGTGCTTCCAAGACATACAGTATATTATACAAACCAACCAAACCAACTACATTAAAGGTCCAGTATGTAACATTCAAGCTTTGTAAAATCTTCCTAATGGTTGTCATGACTGTTATTAATCTGTAGCGATCAGGGAATGAGGTCCGGAAAAAGCGTTTTCTAAAATGGACTGTCCTACCCGACACTTGGTTTGCATACAAAACATGTTGTTACAGGCCAGGGGTGTTCTAGGGGAGTGGACTCACCGATTTTGGCCTTTGTATCTCTTGTGGCTGTCTCTTCGAATCTGCGCGGATGCAGAAACACAACAGCAACACAACACAACAGCTAATGCCGGGGGTTATATTATTATTAGGGACTAACTTCCAACTGAATTTCGCCACGGTGGCCAGAGGTGGCAGATTTCCAGCATACTCCTTTAAGATATCAGTGAGTTCGTCCTTCACTGTTGTTTGCATGTGTCACAAATACTAGGCGTGAATTCAAAAGAAACAAGCAGGGTTTTTGACTGGTATTTCCTATTGCTACACACATCTCACCCTGTGTTTGTTTATCATACGGTACAGCCTTGGGTCATACGGAACAGTGTCTGAAGCACTGTTATCCCGGGTTAGACTTCAAACCGCTCGCGGCACATACTTCAAAGGTTTGGAAACCGATGCAGAGATTTCCACGTCCATGTAGAGATTGTACCCTACCCACATCCTCTACTCAATATCCAATATCCTCTTTCTCAGGGTGGGAAATTCACTACTTGTCAACATGAATATTGTTCCCATTACATGACACATTTCCCATGGTTGACCCCCCCCCCTCGATGGTAATCTAATAATTATAATGTTCTTTATCAGATCACATCAGATCAGCTAATGGGGCATTGGGGCTCCAGCGGTGGTGGAGAGGAAATCTTTCAGATGAAGGAAAGATATCAGGTATCATATCAAATAAAGCTAGCTTTGTGTAAGTAGGTTGAGTTAGCTATTTTTGCTCCAACACATATTTTTACCACCTGTGCACACACACACACACACACACACACACACACACACACACACACACACACACGTGCATATGCACACACACAAACACATGTGCATATGCACGCACGCACGCACACACACACACACACACACACACACACACACACACACACACACACACACACCCATACACACACACACACACACACACACACACACACACACACACACACGGCCAGGGGTGTCTTGGCCAGAGCTCACTTGTGAAATTGCAATGTGACTTCTCTGGTTAAATAAATGATACATAAAATAATTTTAAAAAACGACTACCAAGTCAACCATTATTTTTACATCATCAGCTACGGTCATGATCCCTTCTGAGAAGTGGGCGTCTTGATGTAGAAAATAATGGTTGACTTGGTGTTAGTGACACTGCTCTCATGAGGATCACATCCACTGTGTGTTTGTGTGTGTGCGTGTGTGCGTGTGTGCGCATGCGTGCTTGCGTCTGTTGAGAATAGTAATTTAAACCCAGTTATGCAAGCACTCTCGGAAAAACGCTGTAAAATGATACTTCATGTCTTCTCTTCATCCCTGGTGAGAGGTTTCCCCTGCCACTGCCACTGCCACTGCCACTGAAGCCCCTGTGCCCCATGTCATCTGATAAACAACACAGTGACTGGGGACAGTAAGTGTGTAGTTGATTGCCCCCATAATGGACAGACACACACACACACACACACACACACACACACACGCACACACAGGCACACACACACACACACACTAGTGTAACCAAGTCAACCCTTATTTCCTCCAACCAGCTGCCAACTTCTCAGAGGAGGAGATGACCTTAGCTCCTGGGGGTCACCTGAGGGCTTTTGGGGTAGAAGAAGATGAGGACCAGGGAGTTCACACAGCCGCCTAGGAGTAGGTGTGTGTGTGTGTGTGTGTGTGTGTGTGTGTGTGTGTCCTAGGGGTAGGTGTTCACTATGGGAGGCAATAAACTACAAACTGTCTCCAGTCATCATCAACAGGCCTAAGGCTGGCAGCACTGTGAGGGTCATGTTCTTTGACTTCTCCAGTGCATTTAACATCATACAGCCCTTACTACTTGCGGATAAGCTACTGAGGATGCAGGTGGACTCTCCCATTGTTTCCTGGATTACGGACTACCTGACCAACAGGCCACAGTTTGTACTGCTGCAGGGATGTGTGTTGGACTGGGTGGTGAGCAGCACTGGTGCCCCCCAGGGGACAGTTCTGGCTCCCTTCCTCTTCCCCCTCTATACCTCGGACTTCAGGCACAACACAGATACTTGCCATCTGCAGAAGTTCTTGGAAGACTCTGCTATTGTGGGATGTGTCAGTGGAGGCCAGGAGACCGAGTACAGAGGACTTGTTGACAGTTTTGTTGAGTGGTGTGAGCAGAACCACCTGCTACACAACATAGGCAAGACAAAGGAGATGGTGGTGGACTTTAGGAGGACTAGGGTCCCCCTGTCTCCTGTTTCCATCCAGGAAGAGGATGTGGAGGTGGTCCAGAGCTATAAGTTCCTGGGGGTGCACCTGGACAATAAACTGGACTGGACAGGTAACACAGATGTCCTGTACAAGAGGGGCCAGAGCCGGCTTTATCTCCTGAGGAGGCTCAGGTCCTTTGGCATGTGCAGGACTCTGCTGAACATGTTCTACCAGTCAGTGGTGGCCAGCGCAGTGCTATGTGTGGTGGTATGCTGGGGGGGGGCAGCATCAAGGAAGGTGACACCAAGAGGCTGAACAAGCTTATTAGGAAAGCTGGTTCTGTCCTCGGTGTCACCCTGGACACTGTGGAGGAGGTGGCCAATACGAGGATGAGGATGATAGACAATCCCTCCCATCCCCTGCATGACACTGTGGCAGAGCAGAAAAGCTCCTTTCGCAACAGACTACTACAACCACGTTGCACTAAGGAGCGCTATAGGAGATCTTTTCTGCCTGCCGCAATAAGACTGTCCAACTCCTCCTCCGGCTGGCTCGATCAGGGTGATCAGAGTCAGGCTGGGGGATGTTAAATCATACTGGACTGTTCTTACTGTATATAATGTTTCGGATGTCTAATATTTTATTTTATTATTCTATTGTCACTTTATTTTGTTGTTGTTGTTTGTGATGTGAGCTGCTGTAACACCTTCATTTCCCCTTGGGGATCAATAAAGTACCTATCTATCTATCTATCTATCTATCTATCTATCTATCTATCTATCTATCTATCTATCTATCTATCTATCTATCTATCTATCTATCTATCTGTCTAACTATGAGGAGTTACAGTCCCTGAGGGCTCTGGGTTAACAAATGCCCCTCCACTCATTTACCTCTCCTTTTCTCTTTCTTTCACTCACCTGCACATTAAAGGCTCTCTGTGATGCAAAATGCTCCCAGTTTGAGGTCTCAGTGTACTGCGTGGGATCGCAGGTAATTGATGACATCAAACACATCAGAGTTAGATAATGTATCGCCATTGTTGAATAAGTGTATATGCCCACACGTCCTACGTCCTGTGGGATATGGGCAATTCATTGCAACATCATGTATGCATAGTGTACATCAGTATGTCCTTATTCTCTAAGATAACTTTTGAAATGTCCGTGTGCTGCGAATTCAAAGCAAAGCATCCTTGTAAAAAAAAAAAATATGTTTAATTGACCGGACTATAGTCTATGCGGAATAGTTTTTACAAAATGACAGATCGACTGTATACAAATTACAGCGTAAATGATGCTGATGAGATTCGTGTTTGTATTCCCATGTAGGAATTGCAGGTCTCTGTCACAGTGGTAAATATTCTCCCTTGACTAATAAATCGCTTTTACGCTCAAAGTAAATAGGAAATGGCTTTACGACCATGCTATAGTTATTTGATTGGTCTTTAAGCAGTGTGTAAAGTCATCACAAGTGGCCACAGTAATATATGTTAAGGCTCACAAGTATAAACTGGAGTAAATATTTACTTGAGAGTTCACCGAAGAGTAGGCTAGCTCAAACCCCTTTTAAGCAATGGAACATTAAGGCTATAGGTCAAATTACCACTCGAGACTATGCAGAAATATTTCTCATTATATCAAAAGGTCTATATGCCTACTCTAAAAATGTTTACATACACTAACCTATAGACTTGTCGATTAGGCCCACATAGGCTTCGTCAATATCGAAAGAATTGTTGATAACATAAAATGACTGTGGGTGTATCAGAACCAGACCAATTCCTGCATTATCTTGTTTACGCCCGGTCTATATGTGCTGCTGATAAGTGACAGATTTCAGGCACTATTCTCTCTCAAATACATCCTTGGGTTATTTTGATTCTGAGCCCAGTAAACGCGACGCGTTTACTTTTCTTCATTGAGGCATTTTGGTCTTTATTTTCGATGCATTTTGTGCAGTGATCGAGCAAATTTCTGCCTTGGATTTTCCCCCTCGCTAATTGATTTGACACGGGGATCCAATATCCCTTTCATCATAATCAAACTTCGTATCATAACTTTGTTTTTGCCCCATTCCCTCTTTTATGGCGATATAGAGTTTCAGTAAGTTCTTTATATCCCATGGTTGTATTTTTCTTAGGGGAAAAGGGAATGTATCTCACCTCGAGCCCTCTGAGAAAAAACATTATCAGGCCGCATGCTGTGCATTGATGCAAAACGACCATTTCTTACAACAGCAAAGGCGAGAAACATGTTTCAGTCCCCTTTAAACTACTCTTATGCTTTTATGTTTATTTCTGCATCTCAGATAGCCTATCAATACCATCAACACAAATCAATTTAGTTTTTAATTATAATTACAATACTACTACTACTACTACTAATAATAATAATAATTACTATTATTATGATTATGATTATTATTATTATTATTATTGTCGTTGTTGTTATTGTTATCATTAGCATTGTCTACTTATTATTATCATCACAAAATGTTTAATCAGTCGGCCTATTATTATATACCTATTATATGTCTATTATTATTAGCCTACATTATTATTTGTAGCTAATCATTCGATTACTCGTTGCTATTTGATCCAACGTGATGAAATATAAATAATCGAAATATTGTAAATGGTCGTACCATACTGGCCTATAATTTAATATGGCGTAAGGTAACTCACAATCTTCATGTCAGATACCACCCGTCTACCACCCGATAAGCTATATCTCTCGTTGACCTTTCATATGTGCAATATGTTTGAGATGGATGTGACCATCAGACATGCCTAATTGTTAGAATTCAACAGGCCTTTAAAACAGTCAAGTGATCTCTCATGTGGCTCTGTGTCAATAATCGTAATAATCGTCCATTTGCACGGATGTGTTACACTACCGTGTGGTTGAACCGTGGGTCATGATAGCGCCTAATGTTGAATTAGTACTACTACATTAGGCGAGCATGGACGTTCTGCATGTGGAGCTGTGGTGGAACTCCAAAGAAAGAGAGCAATTTCTCCCTTTGCACGTGAAAGGACTCCCGTGTCCATACCATATTTCCCTCCTGCGTTCCATTGTCCACGCGTTCCTGTAGAAAGAAAACATTTGGAAGCTTTTCACGTCCCCAAAAAGCGCGATGTTAATGCAGGCCCTCGTTAACTGTGGAATGCCCTATTTCCATCTCTAAGCTGTCGTTTTGGCTAACAATCATTCCTCTTCATCTAGTGTTTTTAAGATCTCAGGTAAAAAGAAAGCTAAATGGTTGAATGAAAAACTGCGAAATATTGATCCAATTATAGCCAAATAACTATCCAAATGTAATGTGTATTATTATAATGACATTTCAAAATGATCAAAGGACAGTTATTCATTATTAATAATATTAGATAAATGGTATAATAGCAATAGTTCTACCGATAGTAACGGTAGTAGTAATAATGATAACAATAATAAATAATAATAGCAATTATACTAGTAATAATAATAATAATAATAATAATAATAATAATAATAATAATAATAATAATAATAACTAATAATAATAATTAAAAAAAAAAAAATACTAAAACGCTAAACACACATACACACAACATTGTCTCACCTGTTGCGCTGTTTGTATATTCTAAAGGACAGTGCCTAAAACGGCTACGGTTATTCCCAATGAAATCATTATCCTATAATATGTAAATACTGTGATTGTCCTTCTCCATCAGAATCATTTATTATTGTTCAGCTATTTCAGCAATGTCAATTAAAATCATAATTAATAGCTGCCGCTCTCTTGTCGTGCTTCCAGCCTGCCCCGTGGCGTGGTGGCTCCTCGCGCCACGGTACCGGGTTTAATCCGGTTAGCGAGCACCTGGGACCGAGACGCATGATAATAAGCGCTTATTAAGGGCTGCAGGCGCACACCCACGACCGTCCTCTCCGCACATGGCAAATATTGCATTCAATATCCCGAGGTGACCACTTTTTTTGAAAAATGCATTGAGTTGTTTAGGCTTGTATGTTTCATTCGCATTTAAAAGTAGGCCAAGCCCTATTTTTTTTTTTTTTACCATGCATGTCCACCAATGTGTCAGGCCATACATAATGGAACAGACAATTAACCGTTTTACTGCCAATGCTACACTTGTTTTGCTGATTAAGCAAGTTCCAGTGTTCCAAGTCCAACTGTGGTCAAATGGGGGTGGGATTTTTTAATATATTTTTTTTAGCATTGGTGTATCTCTGTTTGAGACGTTTAGGACTTAAAACGTAATTAAATTATAAATTATTACTTATTATTATTTACGCCGGTGAATTTACAGCGCGATATGCTAAATCATCAGTGCGTAATGTCAAGTCTTACTGAATTTGGAAGGAGAAAAATGGTTTTGTTTGAACTGAAAGGGTTTGCCTGGAATGATGTCCATGCCTTTGATTGATTGGAGTGTTGAATGGGAGAACCTTTTTGACTGACGGGACGTGTTCAATGAGCATCCACAAAGACGAGGGAACTATACGTTTCTGAACGAGAAAAGAGAAGGAGTGAGTGTGTGCGTGCGTGTGTGTGTGTGTGTGTGTGTGTGTGTGTGTGTGTGTGTGTGTGTGTGTGTGTGTTTTGTGTGTGTCAACAGAGAGAGAGAGAGAGAGGGAGAGAGAGAAAGAGAGAGAAAAAGAGAGAGAGAGAAGGGGGGGGGGGGGCACTGGAGAGAGAGGGACGAATAGTTGACACTCATGAAGTTATAAATAATGTCTTCACACAATTGTACTTTTTGTGGCTTCAGACAACATTTACTGCTCTCCCGGCGTCGTACCCTGCTGCGTCGACCGCGCTGGGTTCTTTTATTACAATTAGTGCACTACTGTCTAAATAAGACAATAAATTCCAATGTTTGTGTGTCGCATCACTAATACGCGCGCGCGCGCGTGTGTGTGTGTTTCAGAGGTGGGGAGAGAGAGAGAGAGAGAGAGAGATACAAGTAATTGTTATGACATGGCCAACAGCCTGTGACTTTCAGAACTTACTGTCTATTGATGAAGCCAATAGAGCCGCATCCTCATCCATCAAAAGGCCTCTGCGTGGATCATTTGTACAGTTGATATGACCGGACGGCTGATCGTGGATCAGATAGTGTGCTGGAGAAAGCCTGGGGCCACCATAAGACTCTGATACATCGACTTGAACTCGTGAGGTCAGCGGAGAAGAAAGTTTCCGCTACTGGCCAATGAAAAAGCCCCCTCAGCCCTTGAGACTTTCCTCTCTGGGCCAATCAGCAGCCTGGAAGCACCGAGGGAGAAAGGAGAGCAACAACTGATAAAAAGTTCCACTTCCACCCATCTTCTCAATTCACCTCCAGAGTGTCAACAACAGCCCCAACTGAACGCGGCCTCTGCTTTCAACCGTGGCAAACCCACCGCTTCGTCAAAACATCCTCCATTTTTTACACTGAACACAACATTTGGATACCGACAAATGCACCATTTCCTAAGGATTTAACTTGGGTTTATTGTTGCCATTCTGACGGGGCAACCTGCTACCTAGGGACGTTGCATCTCTCGCTTCGTCGAATTCAAAGTGCAAAACTTTTGTTTAGGGTCACATCTTATTTCCTAAGTTAGTTGACTGTTTTAGCGTTCGTTTGGTCCACCTTGTAAGTCAGTCGGCGGAGGGTCAGGAGTCATGACGGCGCTAGCTGGTGGCATACCGAGAATGATGCGACCGACACCACACCAAAACTACCCGCGGGGAGGCTACTCTCTGGAAGGTATGGGCTGGCAACTACTGACAGAAATGGTACCAAGTTTATGTTCCCTGCCTGTCAATGCGCCTTATCAAGATTTTGTGTTATTAGATTATGACTTGTTCATTTTGATGACAAGTAAATGTCTCTTTGGTGAAAAGTCAGATGGAGTAACGAGATGCAAACCCCGGTTGTTGGCCTGTTCATGTTTCTGTCAGTTGTCATTTAACAGACATTTCGGCACTGGCAGTAAAGTTAATGAATTTCCGAAAATAGTTTCACATTCGTAACACTCACTAGGCCATTCATATATTTTGTAGCATTCCCTGAACCAATTAGATATACGTTTTTAAGCACCTATCAAAAAAAACCAACGGGCTGAAAGCCGGTGTTATTGATTAACGGTTTTCATTATTGTTATAAAACAGTTATTACATTGCAATTGTTTATGCAAGCAACAATCTAACATATGTAAGCCCATATCAATTATAAGCATGGGCATTTGGATATCAACATTATTCGGATACAGGGCTGATATAGGCCTAGTTTTTGCTGTTGTTATTGTTGTTGTATCATTGTTATTGACTGGCATGCGGTCCCTCCTCCAGTCTCTACCCCGTTAGGCCAGGGTCGGGTGAACCAGCTCGGTGGGGTCTTTATCAACGGCCGACCTCTGCCCAACCACATCCGCCACAAGATTGTGGAGATGGCCCACCACGGCATCCGACCGTGTGTCATCTCCCGCCAGCTCCGAGTCTCCCACGGCTGCGTTTCTAAAATTCTCTGCCGGTACCAGGAGACAGGGTCCATCAGGCCCGGGGCTATCGGAGGCAGCAAACCCAAGGTGAGGGCCCTAAGAAGGCATTGCTTATTAGTAAGGTCTCGGTAAAATAATGCATCATGTTCATGGACTCAGGACTATTATTGTTGATCCAGTTTTGCATGTTGACTGGAAGTTGGAGAAACTTTACTCGGTCCACTTCAACAGGCCCCTGTTAAGCTTATGACAGAGAGAGCGTTTGTGGAAGATGACAACATTGAAAGTGCTGATTTAAGGAATATTTCATTGCACCAGTTAGTCCGTTTGATTTGTTTAATTGTAATAGCCTACATTATTCCCCATTTGAAACTATTCTGTTTTGCTTTCGATAGCTAATATTTTACCCACGACATCTTTGTTATATTTTATACACGACGTGTCTGTATATTGAATTCACCAAATTGCAGTGGATGGGTCAAAACTTGTCCTTCAAAAAAAAAAATAGAGAATATATATAGAATATATCATCGTTTAAACTATTACATTTGATAGGCAGTGCCTAATTCATTTAGAATCATACAGTGCATTTTGTAGCAACACTAATGCTCACAAAATAATCTTGCTCTCTCACCATGTAAAGCAGACGACTACTCCAGACGTGGATAAGAAAATCGAGGAGTACAAAAGAGACAACCCGGGGATGTTCAGCTGGGAAATCAGGGATAAATTACTCAAAGACTGCATCTGCGACAGAAACAACGTCCCTTCAGGTAGCAATGTATGCTTTACCGAAGAGTTCATAATCAAATGGTCCACAACGGAAAACATAACTAAACGATTTAGGCTATCCTGGCTTAAGTCCTTCAAATGAATGCCTTCACTGAAATATGACAGTAAATACAATACAGTAATGCATTGGCAATAGCTCAGATGCACTATTGTAGGCTACTTTACAATATGCCAAAATAGAATATACAGAATATACAGCCTACGGTAGTCCATCTGTTCCAGCAGAGAGACAGTAAAGAGCACACGCTATTTACACTAAGTAAAATCTTTTCAAAGTGTGTTATGGTGACTTGCAATAGAATAGGACTGAAGTGAAAGATGAATCAAATGTGAGAACCAATCAACAGGTGCTAAAGGGCCTTATAAATAGCAATACGAATGTGATATTGATAATGAGTATAGGCCCATTTGACATCGGCTACAGTAACACTGTTTACTCTAACTGTAGTGCCCTTAAAAAAACGAGGTATAATTTATTCATTTATTTATTTATTTTTAAAAGTGAGCTCAATCAGTCGCATTATGCGCTGCAAATTCGGAGGAGTCGGAGAAGATGAAGAGGACGATGATGAAATCGAAAAGAGGGAATTGGAAGAGAACGAGCGACGGGCGAAGCACAGCATTGACGGCATTCTTGGGGATAGATGTGAGTGCCCTAATGTTTTTTTTTATTAAATGCGACGTAGGCTAAAGCTCTTGGCAATGTGAGCACGTTCCCCTATTGCAAAGGGACGCAATTATGGTTTGGATGTTTTTATTTGTATGAAATATCGAGTTGTGATTTTTCCCATTTTCTAAAATATATTTGGTTGCGTTGCGTTGTTGTTTTGGAAGTTACATGCGTAAACGTTGTTTAAAAGTGTATTCGTTGGGGCACACTGAGAATAAGGCAGTGTTCTGCTGTTGATTAAAACGATACTTTGCGTGTTGGAGATACTGACTTGGTTATAATTGTTGGCTAAAGGATATGTACAGCTATAATTCAGGTGTAATACGGAGAGACCAATGCTCTCGGTTTAGATTCAAATTGCTCTCAGTATAGGAAATTTGATAAAACGGAAAAATCCTGAGGGAAAATATAGCTGATTTAATTTTCTGTTTTACAATTGAATTATCGTTGATTTACTGAATTGAAAAAAGAATGTATGAATGCAGGCTACATTTCTTGCCGCGTATGTTGGTTTTAACTTTTACAAGCATGGGCCTAAGTTAGATTTATCTAAGTGAACGCAGCATTTACAGTAAATGCAGGATACTTGAACATACAGTATAGGGCAAGCCTATTTCATTAAAAACTCTTATTAAAGACACACTTTTAACAACTTTTTTAAACATGTGTGCAATACGGAAAGTTTTAATGTAACATGTATCGCCCTACAGTCCAACGAGCTCTTGAGTTTCATACATGCCTTTTAAACGAAACTTTTACAAAAGACAAACGTTTCCATATGAAGTTGATCAAACATTTGTCCAACTGTTCCGTCCCCATAAAAAGAGACGGTTCCTCGGCACACAATCGGACACTTGAGGATGAACTTGGGAGACAAAGGCGCGAGAGTCTATTGAGACTCACACTTCGGTTTCACGCGCACAAAGGCCTGCCATAGCGAGCGGCTCAGTGCTGTACAAAAAGACGCCAAAGCTTTTCAAAATGTGGAGAGAAAGGAAGAAAAAATGCACTGACAAAGGGCTGGGAGAAGACATTATGGACTCGCAATGAGCGATGAATTATTCAGGGAACAGCAATAGACGCAACTCCGGCCCGTTTTATAGACTGCGCGCACAGAGAAAAATTGCCGTTTTCACCTACAAAATGTTCCTTTGGAGAGTTTTTCAGCGTCAAGAGATGGCGTTGGCCTTTCAGAAAAAGAGAATACCCTCTCTCCCTAAGGCCTGGATTGAGACCGTTACATTCTAGCCGGTGTGTCTTTAACACCTGTTGATTAGTGACCTGTTGGGGGGGGGGTTTCAGGAATGTACTGCATCTCACTTATTACCTAGTAGTAAATAATGGATTTAGTCTTGGCTATTGGTATTCACATTATATGTTACACAGCATCGTTTTTAAAAGATAGACCTGTTTGAACATGATCACAGTTAGAAGTTAGTTGAATGGCGCAGTGATATGCTTTGTCATTGGCCTATACGGTTTCTAATTCGTTTGCAAAATATTATCCCAGATATATTCCTTACATTAGATAAAAGCTAACCAAATCAATACAATCACAACTTGTTTACAATTCGTGTCTTCCAAGAATCCTCACGTATATCGATCACTATCCATTCACTTGTAGGCACTATTGTTCCAAGCGTCGCGCAGTGCGCATAGTGCTCACTCAGTCAGTCAGCGTAGTGAAAACCTTTTCTAGTAGATTAAATCCAAACCTTTTATTTCTTCCCACTTTCATCTGGGGAACAAAGCCCGCCCCCTTCCTCTCCGCCCGGGGCGCGCATTCATGCAATATCTATAGCCACTTTCCTCTCCCTCTTCCAGGCGAGGCATCCCGAATACAGATCAGTATATAGGCAATTGACTTCACTAACCTTTAAAATGGACTCTCTATAGGCTACTAGTTTGGTTAAGGTCTTTCACGTGGGTTTGAGACAAATATGTTTTTTTTTTTTGGTTGACTTGGATTATTTTGTCCTAGCTCATGGGATAGTGATTTTTTGCAATTGTGTTTTGAGCTGCCACTTTCCCCTTCATATTGCTCTATAGATTTCTTTGTGTTTCTCTTTTTTTTTAAATCTGTAGATTGTTCCATGATATGGAAGTATTTTCTATTACAGTGAGTCTGGCGTGTTGCAACAAGTGTGCAAAACAAGTGATTTTTTTTTTGTTGCATTTTTTTCATAGATATTATTTTGACAGTTCTTGACTATTATATGGCATGATAGTCATACACATTTTTAAAATCATGAGCATAAACTTCATTCTATTGTTCAAGAGTAACAGTTTGGCCTTTTGGGGAGGAATCCGACCATGTATTTTTTTTAATCTTATCTATTACCAGACCAACTGATTAAATCAGTGATGATGTCATATCATAAAAGTTTGTTGCGTATGATATTACAATTTCAACACAATGACACATCTTTTTTGTCCTTCTTTCTTACCTTGGTATACAATGGCCGTATTTCACTCTCTTGTGTGTCTTTGTGGAAGTAGTTGTTGTTTTCTTTCCTTTTATGGCTCTTCATTAGAATGTGAAAAGGCTGTTTTGGGTACTGAGAGAGTGTCTTCTGGCCAAATATTGATTAAGTAGGTGTTTGTAGAGGCTATTGTTGAGGGAGAGAGAGGCCTGTTGCTCTCTGCCCCTTTCTCCTCAGCCTCCATTGTTGCCCTCTCTTAAGTGCCGAGATCAAAGCTAGCCCATTTAGATTTATTTGTCTGGGAAAAGGACACTGTAGCAAAGGTTTGTGGGATAAAGTAGTATACTGGGCAGCCTCAGCTCTGCATGGCATTAGCGGGCACCCAGAGCATTGTGGGAAAAGGATGCCCCCAAGCAAATTGTAAATGTCGTGCTCTAATCAGGAAATGAATCTGATGTTAAATTGTCTACTTCCTGTTTAAGCCTAACAGTAGAGATTAAGGGGAATATATTAGTTTCCTAAGTATATAAGATACAGATCATGAATATGTGATAATGATGTATACTACATTTAACTGTGTTTTTTTAAATATTGTTTTTACCACTAGTGGTGTATTTTAACTGCAAAAGCATTAGTAGAAGCAACAGCGGCAATAACAATGAAAGTGGTAGGGGAGGAAATAACAATACTATTGTACAAGGATATCAATAGATTCCTTTTTGTGAGAAAAGTGTCTATTGAAACTCATCAACAAGGTTAGTCTTGCATTGTTAAAAAAAAATTATGTTTGGGGAAATTATGGAAATTACTTCCCAAACTGAATTGATTGATGTATATGTTAATACAATAAATACTGGCACATTAAGTGGTGCTTAATTAATGACACCCCCCCACCCCCCCTTCTCTGTATATTGCTGAAACACAAACTGACACCCCTTTAGCCTCATTTAGCTAATTAAAAGTAACCAAAGTCATGAAAGAGGAGTAGCCTACTCTTGCAGATTCCATTTACGACGGTGGGGGGAAGAGAGAGAGAGAGAGAGAGAGAGAGAGAGAGAGAGAGAGAGAGAGAGAGAGAGAGAGAGAGAGAGAGAAAGAAAGCTCAGAAATACACACAGTCAAAGGGGTAACTTCTCTTGAAAGGGAATCCCGCGGTGCCAAATTGAATAAGCCCAGTTCTTTCAAATCTGCCATGGTGAACGCAGTCAACATGTAATAATTGGTTTCATTGAGGCACATTCCGGCAATCTGCTGCCATTCTACCAGCTCCATTGTCCCTGGGCAGGCAAATAGCCAGGGGGACAGGAGGAATCAAGTGCTGACAAAACATGAAAGATTTAGCTGCTTTTGTCAAAGAAACTGAGTAGGACTTTGTTTGTGTAAATAAAGTGGGGGAACTGGCTCCCTGCTACTTTGGCATGGATTTAGAGAGAAGTAGAGAGAGAGTAGAGAGACAGAGAGAGAGAGAGGGAGAGAGAGGGAGAGAGAGAGGTAGACCAGAGAGGTGAAGAAAGCGAGATCTTTTTTTCTTTTTTCTTTTTTAAAGCACATAGAGTACTACACGAAAACAAACAAAAGTATTTCTGCAAATATTTCTGTCCACGTAGAATCTTGAGGGAAATCAGTAACGCTTATGATTCTGTAAGTCAATACATCTCAAAACCATCTAAACCAACCATTTCATAATGCATAATGGACATTTAGCAATGTAAATAAACACATTTCCCTCCCAGATATGGTGGGGAAAGTCGTAAATCATCCACAGATAGACAGACTATTGCATTTTCTGTAACTTGTGTATCTGTCAGTGATCCTCTGCACTTTACGCTGCCGTAGTGAATTGAAGGCTGGTTGGGGGAGAGATGAGATTGTCTCCAGTCAAAACAAACAGGAGGTCTCATGCAACCCAATTGAACCAATGGAATGCTTTCCGCAGGCGCATTTCCATCTCTCCCTCCAGGCAAAAGGGAGGGATGGATGGAGGGATGGAGGGATGGAGAAATATCTCTCTGCCTCACTCTGTGTGCGATCACTGTCCTCCCTGGGATATTGGCCAAACCAGAAATCCATCTCCGACTGGAATATATTGCTGTTCCTGGGAGTTCTACATTGGATGGGATCATTCCAAATGAATTCTAGGGAAAATAAGTTTCATCCGCATGGATGGATGGGTAGAGTCTGTAGCCGTAGGAGCCAGATATAACTAAGATCACTTATGTATTATTGATTTATATGATTATTGTATATATATATATTTTTTTGTCCGGGATAGATACCTATTCATATATTTTTTATGAGATAAAATTGTCAAAATTCTTTATCTCTTGTTATACACACACACCACACACACACACACACACACACACACACACACACACACACACACACACACACACACACACACACACACACACCACATTTACACAGTAGCATCCCTCTCAAGATTCTCTCTCTCTCGCTCTCTCTCTCAGTAAAAAAAATAAATAATAAAGAGTCCACACCGGCTTATCTGCAACTGAATACAAGCTCTATGGTTCATTAAAGCCTCTTTCTCTGCTGGCACCCTCATTGTGATCCCCCCCCCCCATATTAATTCAAAGGACAATTAATGAATGCAAGCCAACTTTGAAGTGAGGGGCTGGGGTCCTGCCCTGGGCCTGCCCCTCGACGCTGATGTACTCTCCGCATTCTCTGGGACTAACCTCGGAGACACTCCGGAGTGGCTGAAAGAGGGAGTGTAAGCAATGGAAGGTCAAGGAGAGGAGCCCCCTCGGATAAAAAGACCTCTCTATTTCCCTTGGAAGTATCCACTGAGCAAAACTCTGTGATGAGGTCGGATAAAGGGGGTGCGGGAGTAGAAAAGGGGTGATGGAGAGGGGGAAAAGGGGGAGTGGGGTGGGGGGGGGGCGGGGGGGGGGGGGTGAGGCAAAAGGGGACACAATGGGGTAGTTAATTGAGTAAAGCCAGACAGCGTTGTCAATCACTTAACTTTGTTTGGCCTCTGTTTTTCCTGAGGAGTCCCTCAGTTCAGAGTGTAAGGATGTTCGCGCATCTTTGCAGTTTTCTTTTTGTGTGTGTGTGTGTGTGTGTGTGTGTGTGTGTGTGTGTGTGTGTGTTTCATTCTCAGAGAGAGAAACAAAGAAGAGAAGAATAGGTTGTGTGTGTAGGAGATTATTTATTTTTTTCTCCTGTCAGTATTTTGCCCCTCTTCTCCATGAAACAATTCTAAACACGTATGTTTTCTGAATAAGCGATAGAAGTTTTGCAATCGCATATTCCGCCGGTGTCGGGAGTGCCAGAAAAACTCAGGAAAGACGAGGAAAAGAGAGACTTAGAAAGAAAGGCAAACAAAGAAAGGAGCGTCACCGATGTTAAGGAGGAGGCTACTTGTTGGACGAGGAACAGAGGGGAAAGTATGGAATGTGATGATATGTTCGCTGCCTGTGAAGTAGAGGGTTGATGTTGGGCTGTAAGGGGTCAGTAACTACCCCCCCCCCCCCTCTCTCTCTCTCTCTCTCCCCGACAGGACACAGGGGGTGTAGCTGTGGAGGAGGCGGGGGGGGTCAGAGGGTAACTTAGGGTCACTGCCTGTTAAAACTATCGCCCCTTCAGGAAGAGAGGGTTACAATAATGTTTTGGTCAAGAAGACAGCTTATGGACTCCCCTCTCGCTACCGGGCAAAAAGGCCACAAAAAAAAAAAAAAAATAGATGAAAAGATCTTCAAATGGATCTTCAAAAAGGAAATTCGGAATCGGTCGGATTGTAGATGAGTTCCCGTGAGTTCCGCACCCTCCAAAAGCGCAATCAGCATTGAAAAAAAACAAACAAAAAAACCCAAACCCTTTATAGACACAACCCATCGGTCATCATAGTCATGTGTTAAGCAGCGGCGAGTCGCCAACGAGACGACAACGTCTCCCATTGGTCGAGAGTGTAGGTCCGATTACACACCTGCGGAGCGGGTGGTTTTGGCCCGGCTGGGGATGTGGGTGGGGGTGGGGGTGGAGGTGGCCTCGGTGCTGGGGGTGTGTGTGTGGGGGGGGGGGGGAGCGTGTGGCAGACCGGGGCCTGTTGATGCGGCCCGGCATGGGTGCTGTGCCACTGCTTTGTGTCCCCTCACTGGGGGTGGAAATGCCACCGTGAAACTGTCACCTAGCGTCACAGCGCTGGAACTAAATGATGACTGTACCCCACACTGGGCCATTTGGGGGCTTTTTTTTTTTTTTTTGTCTCTTCAGCGATATTAGAGAGGGATACATCTTTCACCGTCATCTCTCTCCCTCTCTCTCTCTCTCTCTCTCTCTCTCTCTCTCTCTCTCTCTCTCTCTCTCTCTCTCTCTTTGTGTGCGCTTCCCTGTGGCTCTCTCCCTCTCCTCCGTCTCTATCATTTCATCTCATTTTCTCCTTCGCTCTCTACTCCCCCTCCGGTCTCTCTCTCTCCCTCCCTCCCTCACCTCTCTCACCCCCCTTTCCCTCTCTCTCTACCTCCTTACCTTCCCTCCCCTCCCTCGTTCTCAGGCAGCTGCGGGGTCCTGCAGGGCTCCTTAGCAAGTCAAGTGAGCCCCTCTCCTCTCCTCTCCTCTCCTCTCCTCCCCTCATCCTCCCCTCTCCTTCCCCCGTCTCTCCCCCAAACTGTTAACCCCAGCTGGGTCCATATAAGCTGTCAGTTAACCACCATTCTTCCGCCCTCTGTACATCTGCTCCTCTCTCTCTCTCCCTCTCTCTCTCTCTCTCTCTCTCTCTCCAGCCCCTCCACTGTGCCGTGTAACTGTTTTATTCAGTGGGCTTGCGGTCACACTGGGCCCTGTTGCTCTGAAAGGACCTAGATCTACTTCCCTGGGCAAATAACTAGTTCATTTGTCTCTTCTGCCTTTTGTTTTGCGTGGAGAGGAACACATGTCACCAGCTCAATGACCTTCTCTATCAACAGCCTCCCGCAGGAAAACCCCGGCCCCCCCCCCCCCCCCCCCCATGAGAGAGAGAGACAGAGAGAGACAGAGAGAGAGAGAGTCATAAACCGTCCCATATGGCACTCTCTCTCTCTCTGTCTCTCTCTATCTCTCTCCCCCGCTCTCTCTGGAACTTATCGCTCTTTTACTGCTCTCTCTCTCTCTCTCTCTCTCTCTCTCTCTCTCTCTCACTCTCTCACTCTCTCTCTCACTCTCTCTCTCTCTGTCTTTTGCTCTCTGTTTCTCTCTGTCTCTCTAGAGTCTAGAACACTTTCTTTTACTCTCTCTCTCTGGACCCCACCTCTCTCTCTCAGTTGCTCTCTCTCTCTCTCTTCCTCTCCCTGTATACATCTCTCTTTTAGTCTCTCTTTCTATATTACAGATGTCATAGTGCTGAGATTGCCAATGTAGAGGGCGTGTGTGTGTGTGTGTGTGTGTGTGTGTGTGTGTGTGTGTGTACGCGCGTCTCCTCGTATTAACATCTCAGGGAAGGGTGGAGAGTGTGTATGCTTGCCAGGTTGGGTCTTGGCCACTGTAAAACAAGAGCGGTCTGTATTTTTAAGGTTTGGAATCCCTGCTGGTTTTCCCTGTACTGTTCGGTGCACTTCTGCTGCGCGTGATCGTAATGCGGAGAGACAGTCTGAGGTTTCACATCTGTGCTCCGAGACCTCTCTGTCCGTCTGCCTCTTCTGGATCCCTGGATCGATAAATGCTTTTGTTTAGCTCAGGTCGGTGTGTGCTTTTGGCAGTGTCTATCTTTTTGTCGATCTAAGTGCGTGTGTGTGTGTGTGTGCGTACGTGCATGCGTGTGTGTGTGTGTGTGTGTGTTAGACAGGATCGCATTCAAACGGTGTCTAATTGTCACCATACACATTCATCGTGTTAGCCGTAAAACAAACCTGTTGAAACTACCTGTTGAAAGGTTCTATCTGTCTGTCTGTCTGTCTGTCTGTCTGTCTGTCTGTCTATCTCTATCTATCCATCTGTCTGTCTGTCTGTCTGTCTATCCGTCCATCCATCCCTCCCTCCATCCATCCCTCTATCTGTCTGTCTGTCTGTCTGTCTGTCTGTCTGTCTGTCTGTCTATCTATCTATCTGTCTATCTTACATCTCCAACCGCCCAGTGTGTATATTTTCTAGTTGCCTCACAGCCTACAACATGTTTTGTTTTTGGAGATAATTCTGCTCCAAAACCAATTTCCCCCACAGGGGTGATAATGTATCTTTCTATTAGTGTCCCTGTCAGAGCAAACAGCCAAACTGCTGAGTGGCCCCATCCACTGTTTCCAGCTCCCTGGCGCTTTAGCTTCAGCGTAAAATTTGATTTGAGTGTTT
>NC_139672.1:9252631-9301629 GCF_951799395.1 Argentina silus | reverse complement strand
TGTCGTCGTGGTTGTTGTTGTTGTTGTTGTTGTTGTTGCTGTTGCTGTTGTTGTTCAGTGATTGCCTTGAGGTTGTTGTTTTCGACTACTGCTTTGGCTGTTGTTGAGGAGGAAATTATTTCCCCTTCAGGGTTCATAAAGTATCTCTTTGTCGAGCGCGTTCCAAAACGATGAAAGGACCATTCATCATCCTCTCCTACGAGAGGGGAGGGAGAAGCTGAAGAACTGCCAAGACACGACGAATCCATGTTCCATCAACACGATGAATCCATGCGCTCTGCCACCTGTTGCTCTTGTCTTGCGACACACCAACAAGTTATCGAAGCCAGTTTTTTTTTTTTTTTTCTTTTGAAAAATAGGTCATTCCTCATCGTTTCCACTCCGACTAACTGTTGTGGTTTGTTTGTTCCTGTTCCCGTGTGTGTCTCCAGCCAGCCACTCAGACGAGGGTTCGGACGTGGACTCGGAGCCGGGCCTGCCCCTCAAGAGGAAGCAGCGCCGCAGTCGGACCACCTTCACGGCTGAGCAGCTGGAGGAGCTGGAGCGGGCCTTCGAGAGGACGCACTACCCCGACATCTACACACGGGAGGAGCTGGCCCAGAGGGCTAAACTCACAGAGGCCAGAGTACAGGTTAGATAGAGACACACACACACACACACACACACACACACACACACACACACACACACACACACACACACACACACACACACACACACACACACACTATCACAACATCTACACATGAGAAGAGCTGGCCCAGAGGGCTAAACTCACAGAGGCCAGAGTACAGGTTAGATAGAGACACACACACACACACACACACACACACACACACACACACACACACACACACACACACACACACACACACACACACACACACACACACACACACACACACACACACACACAGACTATGCCGACATCTACTCTAGCACCAGAGGGGCTACAGTGGCTTTAACCCTCACACACTCACACCCACACTCACACTCACACACACACACACACACATTGTGAAGCTGTCCAGTCCCGGGGGTCCAATCTAGCCTGTGACTGTTCTGTGATCTGCGAGTGTGTCCATTCCTGGGGATGTAAGCCATATGGGTGTTAAACTGCCCTGGCATGGTGCCATACACTCCCCCTAAACACACCCGCCAGCCTTCAGTCACATGGGTCAAAAGGACACACACACACACTAACACACTCTCTCTCTCTCTCACACACACACACACACACACACACACACACACACACACACACACACAGGCCCACTGTGTCCTTACTGGCGAGGGTTTCCTGTTATTAGCTATCCTTTCTGTAAGAGAGCTTTTTAAATAGATTCAGAAAAAGGCAGAATTAGAGCCTGTATTAATAGCCAGCCATTAAACATGTTTAATCGGCTCAAGGGCTTGATTTATTCTCTCTTATCTGAAACCCGTGACTGAGTACACAAAGACATGATGTCACTGGAGTTTCACACCACACTCCAGATGTTCAGATCACTTATCTGTTGAGCTCGGGGGGCTATGGAGTGGACATACACCCACACACACACACACACACACACACACCACATTCTAGTCAACACAGCAATGACGAAAGAGAGATATTAATAATAGCACTATATTTAAATCGGAATGAACCCCTTTTTTTTTACTTTAAGAATATTTTGAAAACTAAACGTTTCTTCTTCTGTTCCTTCCTCAGGTGTGGTTCAGCAACAGGAGAGCCCGTTGGAGGAAGCAGGCGGGCGCCAGTCAGCTGATGGCGTTCAACCACCTGATCCCTGGCGGTTTCCCCCCCTCGGCCATGTCCAGCCTGCAGCCCTACCAGCTGTCTGACAGCCCCTACCAACCCACCTCCATCTCACAAGGTCAGCACAGCACGCTTTCTTGTTAGTTCTCTTCATACTGATCGGAGAACGATCGTATATGTACGTATATATATACAACATGACCCGTTAACCACGTATTCAGTGATTATTCATTTGTCTTCTCTCTCTCTCTTGTTCTCTTGTTTTCTCTCTCTTTCTTGTTTTCTCTCTCTCTCTCTCTCAGCAGTATCAGAGCAGCACAGTACGGTCCACAGGCCTCAGCCTCTCCCCCCCACCTCGGTGCACCAGGGTGGGCTAGGCTCGTCAGCGGGGGCCCAGGACGGGAGCTCGGCCTACTGCCTGTCCTCCGGGCGCCACGGCTTCTCAGGCTACTCCGACAGCTACGTGCCCCAGCCAGGACACGCCAACCAAGTCAACCCCTCCATCAGCAACGGTCTCTCGCCACAGGTCAGTACACACACACACACACACACACACACACACACACACACACACACACACACACACACACACTGCTACGTTCTCCCTATACACACAGACCTATACACACACGCACACACACACACATGCACACACACACACACACACACGCACACACAAATGTAACCTGACCGGGCGAGGGCTTTGGTATAATGACTCACAGTGGCAGTAGGTGTGTGTTTCTCTGTTAGGTGCCAGTGTGATGGCACGGTTGATAACCGGGCGAGCAAACGAGCGAGAGGACGATGGAGTGAGTGAGTGAAAGAGAGAGAGAGAGAGAGAGAGAGAGAGAGAGAGAGAGAGAGGACGATAGATATGAGGGATAGGAAGAGTGGCAGACGGACGATGACACAAATGAAAACTGAAAAGACAATTATGGGCGATTACACACTCATCAGCATGGCGTGGCGGGCTGCCCTGCGCTGCCAGGGGCCGCGCTAACAGGCGGAAAACGAGCTTTTAACCACCCTCAAAGGGTGGCCAAGGCCCCACGCAAGGCATGCTGGGTACCATGTCCTATGAGAGAGGGAGAGAGAGAAAGAGAGAGAGAGAGAGAGAAAGATGATCAGGCTCCTGCCTAGCGGTGATAAAAACATGCCTCAGGCAACTCTGTCTCTATTACTGAGGAAAGCCTAAGGGTGTGTGTGTGTGTGTGTGTGTGTGTGTGCATGTGTGTGTGTGTTTGTGTTTGAGCTAGAGAGTGTGTGTGTTTATATATGAGAAGTGTTTTTTTTATCAGCAATGACAGCATGACAGGCAAGAAACACAACCTACAGATGGGGAGAATCACTGGGATAATGAATGCTAATTGACTGCTTTGATATGTGAAGTGCACAGTGGTGAAACACACACACAGACACACACAGACACACACAGACACAGATAGATACACACACACACACACACACACACACACAAAGCAGGTTCTTCTCCAAGACGAGGCCACAAACACCTCTCACGCTGATATTAGCCTGTGTTTATCATCATGAGCAGTAGACCTTTTGTGCTCGCCTGCTCCTCTCTGAAAAGCCTCCAGTCACACACTCAACCAGTTTAGCTCGACACCAGGTGTGGTGGTGGGTTCACACACAGGGTCACTAGATGACTTAAACTCTACTTAAAAAGGCCAAAGGTGACATTCCCTCCTACCTGGTTTTAGCATTAGCCTCAGTGTGTCGGAATGGGCCTCGCTTTAGCTTTGGAGAGAGAGAGAGAGAGAGGGGGAGAGAGAGAGAGAGAGAGAGAGAGAGAGAGAGAGAGAGAGAGAGAGAGTGAGGGAGGGAGGGAGAGAGAGAGAGGGAGAGAGAGAGAGAGAGAGAGAGAGTGAGGAGGGAGAGGGAGAGGGAGAGAGAGAGAGAGAGAGAGAGGGAGAGAGAGAGAGAGAGAGAGAGAGAGAGGAAGAGAGGGTGGTTGGCGGTCATCTCAGCTTGCATTAGGGGGGTCTGGACACTCGGCGTCTGGAATGTTAGCTCAGTCTGGAATTGCAATCACGGAATGTTCCAGCGTCTTAATTGATTGGAATGAAGGAATCTATCCCGTCGTAACGCGGTGTGTAATTTATGCAAATGACTCACTTTGTTGACTAATTAGTTTTAATTCATCTGCTCGACTCTTTTAAATGCGTCTTGGAATAGGCTCATTTCCATATCAGGCTGGATGGTATTTTAAGTTAATAAAACGGGGAGGAAAGGAGAATTAATTAATTCTACGCCATTGATAGTAAATGCCTGAAACATACTCAAACCGATTAGACTTCGGATGCATGAAGCTGCGTTCTACAGCGACAGTATCTATAGAATCCTTTCTGAGCAAACGCCCGATGCGACTTTCTCAGAAGCCTCCGCATTTTCCCCTCACATATGATTATGTCTCTGTTTGTGGACCGTGGGGGTTGTTGGTGAAGAGAGCACAGAGCAGCAGAGGTTTGTTTACTAGGTGGAGACGGTTCTGCGAGAGGGTTTTTGGGTACGTGGTGCTTTCGCAGTATCACATGAACGTATTTTACGGTACTAAGTCTTAAAACATGTGCTCTAGACTCTTTGGGGTTTTGGGGTTGTGGCGAAAACAGCAGCGTAAGGTTTGTTTGGATATCACTTGTGGACGACTGTTTTGGTCGGAGACTAGTAAGGCCTTGTGTGCTTTCCTGTCCACATTCTTAGAAGTTGACTCGTTAGAAGCAGTAGTAGACTGACCTCAAAGTATTCAGACCCATTCTCTTAGTCCTAATACCTCATATGCCGCATACATGGAGTACTTACTTTACTCTCTGAGATCCTCTCTGAGAACTCTAAGATTCGTACTTGCTGCTGTATACTTTAAAGTAGTTGTACGGGGAGTAGTGGACTTTCTCAGCAGTGGGACCTCTGCTCTGAGCGTCCAGGCCTGTGCTGGGGTACCCCAGCCTAGGCTTCCCTGTGGTGTAGGGGTCTCGGGCGTCTGGCTGCTGATCCGGTGCATACCAGAGGAATCCTTTCTCACCGAGGCAGCGAGCGGCAGGGCTTTGCACCCCCATGAGGCCTAATCCCCGGAACTACCTCGAAACAGACACACCCCCGGGAAACGCCGCCACCGCCGCCTTCAATCAGAGAGGGTTATGACACACACACACACACGCACGCACGCGCACGCACACACGCACACACACACACACACACACACAGGCATAAGCTCTCACACACACACACACACACAGACACACACAAGCACGCAGACACACACACGAACGCAGACACACATTCTCACATACACACACTCTTCGACAGACACACAGAGATAAACCCATACTTAAAAACGACTTTAAAAGTACACATATATGTACTCTCAAACGTTCACACACACCAGGTCAGACCCCCAAAGCCAACGTATGTGTGACCGTCTGGATCAGATAGCCTTATGAAAGGGATCGTACAGTAGTACACAGATAACCTTTCTCCGATACTGTACCTAATCTCAAGTGTACGATATCCCGTGAGGAAATACGGGCGAAACGTCTTTTGACATAGTCCTACTGCTGGTACAATCTCCACTCGTGATTTAAGTGTGTGTATGCAATACCGTTATCTACGCTTTTGCCCTGTGAACATGGGAGCATGGGAACACACGCATACACCCACGCGCACGTACACACACACACACACACACACACACCGCTGTGAGATGAATGGGCTGTGTTGACCTCCATGTGTTTCCCATTTGTAGTCAGTCACACTTTACCATGTTCCTTAGACACATTAGGTTAGATTCCTCTGACAGGGCTCCTGTAAATTACACACACTCTGACACCCAGTGGGTGTGTGTGTGTGTGTGTGTGTGTGGGTGTGTGTGGGTGTGCGTGTGTGTGTGTGTGTGTGTGTGTGTGTGTGTGGCTGCCAGGTATCACTCACCATTAGTTCACCGTTCTGGCGTTTTTCTCCTGGTCTGTCATTCACGATTCTCTCACTCCTTCTCTCTCTCTTTCGCTCTGCCACTTTGATTCTTTCTCTCTCTTCCTCTCCGTTTGTCTCTCCCCCCCCCCCCCCCCCCGTCTCTGTCCTTTCTCTTTTTCTCTTGCTATCACTTTCTTACAGTCCCCCCCCTCTTTCTTGTTCTCTCATTCTCTCCACCTCTCCATATTTTACCCTTTTCTGCGATGTCTCTTCTCACGCGAACTCTCATGCAGCTGTTCACGATGTATCACCAAGGAGACCTCTTCACCCCTGACATCAGGAACACAAAGTGCTAACCACACACACACACTCACACACATACACACACTGCTATGCTCTCGTATACACGACCTATATGCATATGCACTAACACACACACACACACACGCTCACACACACATGCTCACACACACATGCTCACACACACACACACACACACACACACACACACACTTATTGGAAATGTGTAAAAGAATCATAGGCTACCCCTTGTTCCCACGTACCCTGTGGCCTCAATGAGCTGGCCCCACAAGGACACGGTGAATTTGGGGCATCCAGAGAGAGAGAGAGAGAGAGAGAGAGAGTTCATGTCTGTTTTTCTCCTTGAATATTCTGTCTAAACACAAAAAGGGCTATTCATAAAACATTACCATACCGTTAAACATACCACCTGTTTTTTTTCGAATACACCAATGATAGAAAGGCTATTTTGGTTTCTTGGATCGTTTCGTAGTGTATTTTCTTTTTTCTCGTCTTTATTTGAGGGCTCATTAAAGCATGTGGTCAATCTGACACAACGCCACGTCGTTCCACGAACAAACTCGTCAATTGAAAATCCACCGGGTAATTCTGAGGGGAAAAAAAAACGCTCCAAATATACGGAAAAATACGGAACAGAACTCCTGCGGTCCCATCAGAACCGACATCAGCTCTCCCCCACCCCACCCCCCCGTCCAGCCGTCTGTCCCGTCAGTTAGGAAGCGCCTGTAAAAGGAACCATGTGTGTGGCTGAACGCCGCATAATGTGTCTCTTATGGCCCTGAACCGTGAGCGAGGTTGGACCGCGGTCTACCTGCTTCCTATACGCACACTCGTCAAGGAACGATCGGTTCGGAATCAGATACCTTTTAAAGTAGCGTTCGTTTTTTTTTTTTTTTTCCGTCCGCGTCAATAGAGAGAGGGAACGGAAAGTTGACGGTCTGTTACGGCGTAGTTAGTGCGATTTTTGTCAAAGTAATCACGGGATTGAATTTATGGCTGCTGGCTTTTGTGTGATATATGGGTTGGGTTTTTTTTTAAATTCATTTTCCTGGTGTTGCATAGAGGAAACCTTTAAGTCTCGCTTAGCGTAGCATCGTAGCATGTCACAAGTTCAATATGGTCTCCTCACGCATAGACGGTACAGCTGGGAAATACATCCAACGCATTTTTGTTGAGAGACGTTTTTTTTTGTTGGAGAAACGCATTCTTATTTGATTAGACTTTATTCGATTAGATTCAATTCGATTCTATTCCATGTATGTCCTACCCTTCCCTAACCTCTCCTCCTCCTCTCCCCCCCCCAGGTTATGGGCCTGTTGAACCCAGGAGGTGTACCCCATCAGCCCCAGACTGACTTCGCCCTCTCCCCCCTCACTGGAGGGCTGGAGCCCGGGGGTGGCATGTCAGCCAGCTGCCATGGCTCCCAGCGTCTGGAGGGTCTGCCGGGCCTCCCCAGCATGCCCACCCTGCAGAGCTCCCAGTCCTACTGTCCGCCCACTTACAGTTCGCCCGCCTACACCATGGACCACCACCCCTCCTACCAGTACGGCCAATACGGACAGAGCAAGGTGTTTTTAAAATAAATAAATAATTTAATACCTATATACTCTCTTGTACACTGTGTATAGTAAGGTAGCTATGGGTTTGTATTAGTGGTTGTAAGCCCCCCCCCCGCCCCCCCCCCCAAAATTGGCATAAGACCAGGGAAGGGTGGTGCAGGTCGAAAATCGTTGATCCCATTCCTCATTCCATGTATTACAATGAGCCCGTCCTCTGATTTCTATCCTCCACCGGCCTCCCCTGATAGTAAGGTAGTTATGGGTTTTTTAAGTCCCCTAAATTTGCATAAGACAGTAGGTTGACATGGCCGCTGATTTCCTACGTGATAGAAACCCTACTGAACGTGGATTCTTCGTGGTGAAGTTGCAGGGTTTCACGTCTCAGTGGAATCAAATTGGCTTCTTGTTTTTGTGTTATTTTTTTTTGGTTCTTGTTTATTTTTGATTACTGTGAGAGATTTTACATCACCATGAGAGTTCATAGTATCATTCCACTCTATTTTCTCCTGCTCTGAGTCTGACCGTACCCGAGGCTTTTAGATTTTTTTCCCGAATCGTATAAATAACGTTAATCTCCCAAACATGATGAGAGCCCCTCTCGAACCACTCAGCCGGGGCGCTGAGATTACACGTATGTCAGAGACGGGTAGCAGAGAGGCCACTTCAGTTTACATTACCATTACTACAGCCTCCACGTGGGCTTGATACAGAGTGCATGTAGGTTCACACACACACACACACACACACACACACAGATGCACGCACGCACGCATGCATGCGCGCACACACACACACACACACACACACACACATGCGCACACACACACATATACACACTTACTGACTTGCCCTTTCACGACCCCATGTGATGAGCTTGCCCATCAAACCCCACGTTCGCTCACCTAGCCATGTAATGACCCCATGGTAACGAAGATAGCCCACAGAAATGAAAGGAGCGGCTTCCCCCAAAGCATGTTTGACAGGAGGGGCGGGGGGCGGGGGGTGGGGGGGGCGGCGGTGGGAGGTACACTACCACATGTTGACTGGCCCATCAGTGGCGACATCTTGATGTCATTAATTTGGAGAGTCCAGGGAGGGACCCATGTGCAGCTCGCGGGGGTAGAGAGAGAGAGAGAGAGTGTGTATGTACATGTATGTGTCTGTGTCTGTCTGTCTGTGTGTGTGTGTGTGTGTATACACATCTGTGTGTGTGTGTGTGTGTGCACATGTACATCTGTGTGTGTGTGTGTGTGTATACACATCTGTGTGTGTGTGTGTGTGTGTGTAGAGGGTGGGGGTGACAGGGTCTATTTAACGGGGAGCGATATGGCCCTTGGCAGCCCCAAATTAGAACCATGTGTCCCTGTGGAGGTCAGATTTAGAGTTGTTATTGATCACTGGAGCAGATCCATGGAACAAACCAACACAGGCCCACTCCACCTCCCTTAACAGCCCAGCCCAGCCCAGCCCAGGCCAGGCCAGCCCAGGCCAAGCCAGGCCAAGCCAAGCCAAGCCAAGCCAGGGGGAGAGCCCCAAATATGACTCCCTCTTTAGAATGTCATCCCCCTCTCATTCCCTCGCTCTACCTTCCTCATCCGGTTTCCTCCTCTTTTCTAACCCTGCTCTCATCCACTTTATATCCTCACCCCTTGTTAATACACTCTCACCCACTCTCACCCTCACCCCTCCTCTCCTCTCACCCTCTCACCCCTCTCCTCCATCAGGCTCCTTGCCCTGGCACAGGATGGTACAGTATGATGTGAAACACTGTGAGTTAAGTTCTAACCCTCCTTCTCTCTCTCTCTCTCTCTTCTTTTTTCTCCCTCAGGTGCCTTTCATTATCTGAAGCCCCAACATCGCCTGCCCTGAGTCGGAAGACTTCTCAGGCCAACCTGACAGTCAACTCCGGAGCACGCACACACACACACACACACACACACACACACACACACACACACACACACACACACACACTCACACTCACACTCACTCACACATACTCTCCCCCCGTTCCCCCCCTCCACCCCCACCTACAACCACCAACCCCCCACTAGCCCTTGAGGAGAAGGGACAACACACTCAGAGAGAAGGGGGAAGGCGGGGGGTGGTTTTGGAGGGGGGGGGGGGTGGGGGTGGTGGTGGTGGTGGTGATGGGGATGTGAGGGGAGGGGGGGGGGGGGTTGACTTGGATAATCAGGACCAAAGGGGCAGCCTCTCCAGTTACCTGGCACAGGCCCTGGCCTCGCGCTTCACGTCAAGCTCCGGAAAAACAAGCACGTCTCGCTCCTCCATGCTTGAAGAGGAAACGAAAGAGGAGGAGGAGGAGAAGAAGAAGAGGAGAGGAGAGGCAGAAAAGAAAAGAAAAAAATCAGAGGAAAAAAAAAGAAAAAGAAAAAAAAGAATTCAAGACTGTATTTGATTTGTAAGAAGTGGCAGAGGGGATTTTGTAAACAGTTGTTTCTTCTACGCGCTTTCGGGTTCACTATGGCAGGGGGGGGAGGAAGGGTTAGAACACACTCCTGAAGGAAGAGGTGATCATGGGACTTGTAGTCATCGCCTCACTCAGCCACGATGCTCTTTCTCGTGGCTCAATCGACATCACAAATGTCTTAGGGAAAATGTCATGTAACGTCGATATAATTCACGCATGGACTTCGGAGGAGAAAGACGGACAGACAGACAGACAGACAGAGAGAGATAGAGAGACACACAGACAGACAGACAGACAGACAGAGAGAGATAGAGAGACACACAGACAGATAGACAGAGACACAGACAGACGGATAGACAGACAGACAGAAAGACGGACGGACAGACAGACGGACAGAAAGACAGACGGACAGACAGACAGAAAGACTGACAGACAGGCAGGCAGACAGACAGACAGGCAGGCAGAAAGACAGACAGACAGACTGACAGTAATTAACCTGAAAGCGCTGCAACCCAAAGAAAGTGCAATGCATTCATACCTCAGATGAAATGAATTGACACATATTCCAATGTTTGAATTACATCTGTCAAAAAAAAACATGTTTTCTTTATTTTCTATTTGATCTATTTGTTCAATTTCAGTATTGTCATAAGTATAAGAAACGGATCTGGGTTGCACGGAACATTTCCAAGCAAAAGATAAACTGAACGTACATTCTTTTTGTTCTACTTAATAAAAACAACAAACGGTTCCTTTAACATGATGTCATAAAAGCCAAATGTTTCGATACAGTTTTTTTTTTGCCAATCAGAGTGTCAGTTAATGATGTTCTTGTAAATGATGTTCTCGTCCACCAGGGCTTCAGAAAGCACGTCACTTGTTTTCAGTATTTATTCAGTGTCCACCTCTCCTCTGTGTGTGTGTGTCCCTGATGTAAGCAGTCAGTGGCGCTCTCTGTAAGTCTTAAACAGCCACGGAAAGGACACGGTTATTTTTCTGCCTCGTTCTTGTTTTTTTTAATATACATATATAATTTTCATTTATGACTGCATAAAATGACTTTGTTGTAATATGTCTTGTGTCAAATGCAGCACTATTTACTATTTATAATAAACTATATAAAAATGTGCACAAGCTGTTTGCTTTTTATTCTACATTGGTATGTGTGTATGTAACATTTCTGAAGAAAACGTTTGATGGACTACAAGCGACTATGAGTCATGATTTTTCAGTAAATGGAATTGGTTAAAATGATGTGATTCATATATTTGCCCGTTGTAAAGATCGACATGATTAACAGTGCAATCCAATAAGAGGCCTTCCCATTGGAGCTGTGACTCACACAAGACAAGATGGCTCTGCCCCAAGTGATCTTCACTGGAGGGACCACTGACTGGAACACGACACTGACTACATTTACCGCCATTTAGGGCAAACACTTCATTCTTTCTTGCTTTCGTTCTTGCTTTTGTTCTTTCTTTCTCATTCATCCTCTCTCTGTCGCTTTCTTTCTTTCTGTCTCTCTCTTTTTCTTGCTTTCTGTCTCTCTTTTTTTCTTTCTTTCTGTCTTTCTTTCTTTCTGTCTCTCTCTTTCTTTCTGTCTCTCTTTCTGTCTCTCTCTTTCTTTCTTTCTCCTTTCTTTCTCGTTCTTTCTTTCTTTCTTTCTTTCTTTCTCTCTCTCTTTCTTTCTGTCTCTTTCTTTCTTTCTTTCTTTCTTTCTTTCTCTCTCTTTCTGTCTCTCTTTCTTTCTTTCTGTCTCTTTCTTTCTTTCTGTCTCTTTCTTTCTCTCTGTCTCTCTCTCTCTCTCCTCTTTCATGTGCTTCAAGTCGTGTGATGTCGATTGCCATGACAAAGAGCACCGTGGCTGAGTGAGGTGATGACTACACATCCCAGGGTTTGTTGTAGTTTTGCTGCAATAAGATCATTTTGTTTTCCATGAAAAACAAGTGGAGGAATTGAAAACGAACGCCCCCCCACCCTCCCATCCACGGCACACACGCACGTCCAGAACCAATTGTGCATAAAACATGTTTTTTATTGTTTATTTGAGGCTGCATATGAGCTGACAGGGGACGACGCATCGCATGCTCTCTCTCTCCCCCCAATCCCTCCCTCATTTTAAAAAAGCACATGTAGTCATTCATAAATATATCTCATTTCATAAACACTTCTTTCGGACAAATGCCTTCTCCCCAGGGGACCCCTTCACACCCGTAATGGGTAAAGCAGAGCCCCCTGTAAACGATATAAACACAACACACACTCAGACAGACACACGGGGACATTCGTCACTGCCACCATCTCTGCAGGGTTCAGGGGGGGGGGTGGAGGGAGAGGAGCCCCCATCGCCCAGTGAGAAAGAAAAACACTGCTCACCCCGGTCGCCAGACAACTTCACAAGTTATTGATATCGCGGTGAGTTTTCATCGCTCCCTCATTCTCTTTTTTCTTTCTCTCTCTCTCTCTCTCTCTCTCTCTCTCTCTCTCTCTCTCTCTCTCTCTCTCAGGGGATGAGGGGATCAGGTGCCTGCAGCTGCCCATGCCAGTCAGTTTTATAAGTGTGCGTGTTCGGTGTGTGTGTGTGTGTGTGCGTGCCCGTGTGATTGAGAGTGCTCCTACAGCATAACTGCATGTTCACGTACACGTTTTCTATGTCTACGAGTGTGTTGGCAACTCTGCGTACGTGTGTTTATTTGTGTGTAAGTGACCGTGTGTGTGTGTAATGTTTGTTTGTGTGTCCTCTGCAAACATTGAGATCAAGGCGAGATCCGATTTCATTATTTTCTTAGTCCTGGGCCAAATCTTTTTTTTCTTCTTTTTTTTACAAGTGCTTAACTTGTAGGACACAATGGGTGAAGAAGCCAAAGGGTTCCTCTGGAATGGAGTGTCACTCAAACAGCTACACACTGGAGACAACTTAACCTCTGACCCCCTACACTCTTTGAAATGAGTAGACTACTTGACCGGAGCTGACAACAGCCCCACCGCCTCTGCAGCCCTCCTGGCCCTCCGATTGAAAGTGAAGGCAAGGAGAGAGTGAGGGAGGGAGGGAGGGAGGGTTAGGGGGGAGAGAGAGAGGGTGAGAGAGAACAACTGGTTTGGAGATGCCTCCGGGCGAAAACATTTCAAGGAGAATTGTGATCTGATGTGGTTGCTATCTGTGTTCACTTGACGAAACATGACCTTTTTTTTTTTTAACAACACGAAATATACTGTTCAACACCAACAATCTTTCCATAAAAGGACTGTGTTAGTAATATCATTTGGGTTAGGGTTAGGGTTAGGGTTAGGGCTCTCTCTCTCTCTCTCTCTCTCTCTCTCTCTCTTTCTGGTATTGTGCCCATCGAGCTTTGCCAGGGAGAAACCATTAGGGCGAGCAAGCTTGTGGTGGGGAAGGTGTCGAGTGGGGGGTTTATCTCAAATATGTCTCTTTATCCAGAGTGTGCTGGGCGAAGGACCACATGCCTTTCCCAATGTGGCTCAGTGCGTCACTTCTCTGTTGTTCTCTCTGTCTCTCTTCCTCCCTCGTTTCATTCTCCTCCGGTACGTTGTTCTCTAAAGTCTGTTGTCTAAAGTCGTTGGGCTTTCTCTCTCTCTCTCTCTCTCTCTCTCTTTCAGTCTCTATTCCTCACTCGTCTCTCTCAATTCGCCACCGGACGGCTCCGCCATTCACTCCTCTCTTCCTCCGTCTTTCCCCTCCGTCTCTCGTTCTCTCGTTCTCTCTTCCAATCCCAAAACCATCTCTCTATCCTCCGTCCCTTTGAAGTTGGACCATGAACCGGACCTTCATCCTCGCTCTGTTCTCCCGATGCCAAAAGACCATTCTGGAAGAGCTTGAGACCCACATGAACGATGACCACCACCACCACAACAACGATACCACGACCAGCACCGCCATCACCACCCCGCCATCCCCATCCCCACCCCCCAGCCCGACCTCGACCCCAGCTCTGGATCCCAGGAAGTCCTACGACAACGCCTACTTCTACATCCTCTTCGTCATGTTCTTCTACTCGTTCCTGGCTCTGGCCCTCTTCAAGAACTTCATCCAAAGCACCAAGAAGCACCCCTATGAGGAGTTCATCAAAGTAGGGGCGACCCCCGCGCACAAATTCAACGCAGGCCCCGAGGCTCAGGGGTTCGACTTTGAAGAGGAGTGCATTCTCTGAGCCCCCCGGGCTCGGCCCGGCCTGGCCGGGAGGGAGGGAGGGAGGGAGGGATGGGTGGATGGAAGGAAGGAGAGAGAGAGAGAGAGAGGGAGAGAGGGATAGGGGGATGTAGAAGGGAGAGTTGGAGAGATGTTTTGACAGTCACCAAGCCAGAAAAACGTCAGTGCGGACCGTTCGGGGCAGACCTGCTAGTGATTTTAGCGAAACCTTACAAAGTACTTTTTTTCCCCCTACTTCTTCTTTCCTCTGCCATCTGAAAATCAGAACCTCCAGGCGGGAGGAGTGGAGAGGGCTGAGGAGGCCTGCCTCTGGTGGGGGTGGAGACGTGGAGATCTCTCGGTCAACGGAAGGCTGGAATCTGCTCCTGTGAGGCCCAATCAGGATCAATAACACTGGGGCAGTACGCATGGCACACGCCAAAAAGAACATCAATGATATGTGTGTGTGTGTGTGTGTGTGTGTATGTGTTCTGTGTGTGTGTGTTCTGTGTGTTTGTGTGTGTGTGTGTGTGTGTGTGTTTGTGCATGTTCTGTGTGTGTGTGTGTGTGTGTGTGTGTGTGTGTGTGTGTCGGGGGGGGGGGATTAGTAGATATTGTAGATAAACTTAAGATGCATGGACCAATTGGTTGTGTGCAATGATTCATCGATGAAATATGTATCAGTATAATATAATAGTTAGTTGTTAGTGTTATGAGACAATATATAATAACACAGCTCCAATTAGAAAACATATATTTAAGCCATATGGTTTCACAAGGCTTACACTGAATATGTGCAATGCAGGATGCAGTTACATGGTGATTGCAGTTGAAGAAGTGCCAAAACGTATATGAAGTAAAAAGACAGGTAGGCCTAGTTATAGGGTGGAGTTGGACATAATCAGGCCCCAAGTCCCATGTTCATACTAAGAACTATGGCCTGAGTGGCATTCCTTTGCTATTGCATTGGGAAGTGATCCCCTGGGACGAGCTAGGGCTGGTTTGATTTCAACCTTTCGGTGACCCCATATGATCTGACTTTACAAACCAAACCGAGATGGTGAAAGGGGAACCTTACGACTTTATCAGTCCGCAGAATTAACATCAATTGCATCTAGCAGGATTGTGGAGATGGACTTAATGAGAACATGCGCTTTTCATTTGCACCACGCACTGCTAGCGAGGGGGAAAGAAATAGAAAGAAGGTAACACTATAATTTAGACGAACAACGTATGTTTTCGCTTCAACCTCTAGCGCCTCCTCCCGTATCTGTGACGCGGCGGTCGTATTTCGTTTCCCCGGGGTCGTCTTTTGAGGCGAATCATGGCCCTATTGTGGTGTTCGTGGCCGGTGCCAGCGCGTCAAAGTAAGGGTCTGGAAACGGTCCAAAGATGCGCTCAAGTAGATGACCCTTTAATTTTCCCCTCTATTGCAATTGTCAGATATATTTTGCGAAATATAATATATATATATATTAGGAATAGGAATATATGTATATATGAATATAATAAGTGGAAGTCTAGACCTAATTGTTATTGATTATAAGTGATATGCCCAATTGCATTGTGTTTCATAATAAATATAATTAGCTCAATAGCTTACTCACTTACTCAATAGCTTACTGTACAATGTATAGGCTACTGACGATAGTTTGCTGAGTAGGCCTTATAAGCCCACCTCTGAAGGCGTCGGTTTTGGCTGTCGGTACCTTTCAACAGTTGAGAAGTGATGAGTTTAGGTCTTCAGGACAGCCGAATATCCCGGGTCAAAGTGAGCATCCTGGGTCAGGAGTACCCGGGCTGTTCTAATTTGATCTATCCGCCTGTGTGTGCTTTTAAAGCCAGCGGTACCTCAGGCGGTTGAAACTCCTACATCCTCTCTCATAATTAGATTTTTGACCCGTCATCGTATCTTCAGTTTAGCGCCTCTTGAAGTTAGGGTCACGCGTGGAAAGGCATAGGAAAAAATCTGGGGTTGCTCTGTCGGTATGTATGTATGTATACCGTGTCAATTTGAGCTGCAGCTGCAACTGCAAAGACCACACCGCTTAAATTGTATATTTTGTAAATCATAGGTAAAGGCTTATCATACAGGCAATTTTAGAAAATGAATTTTCTCTCTGAGGAAATACAATGTTTTGTAATTGAAACCTGTTGCCAAGAAGGAACCCTTTAATGAAAGGGTCCACTTCTAAAATAATACACAATTGTTACATGTTTCCTAATATGTTTTATGGATTTTTTTGATGGACGTTATTATGACAATAAAGGGTTAAATGAAAGTCTCAGAGTGTGACGTTATAGGAAAAATAGATCGGTTATATTGTTTATTCAAAAGAGGAAACCCCTTGTTTATATGAACACATCCATATCCTGACTGAGCTGTGCTGCTCTCTTGTGGCAGACATCCTCAATTGCACCACACAATCTCTCATCGCCTAATCAGGAACCTTAGTACATGTTCCTGCAAAACAGGCCTGTAGGGAATAACCCAAACCACAACATCAATCAAGATGGCACCAGATCACCAGTGTGAACTGGGGGTATAACGGATGATAGAGGAATCAGGTAGAGGTTTAGCTGGGGGGAAGTGGGTCACAGTGTGGATCAGTTATGTTGACGCACTCTGATGTGTCGGATCCTTATGGTGCAGGTGTCACAGTACTCCTTCTGTATGAAGGCTTGGACCTGGGAGAGAGAGAGAGAGAGAGAGAGAGAGAGAGAGAGAGAGAGAGAGAGAGAGAGAGAGAGAGAGAGAGAGAGAGAGAGAGAGAGGTAATAGAGTAAAGCACTAATGGGATAAAGTACATTGATTAAAACTCTATAGTATTTGATAGTGTCCTGATGTCACAACTTGACGTTTGTAATAACAGCTTTGCTTTGTTTACATACTGTTTCAATGATTTCCTCCTCACTCGTCTCCCCTGCATACGATAAGGTAGAAACCCTCAAATGGGCGATCACGGTTTGGGTACCTGAAAAAAAAAGTTACATTGAATGAAGATCGGTTTTCATCCCCAGCTTTTTGCGAACCAAACATGTAAAAAAGAAAGAACACACAAAAAAGCATATGTTGAACACTTTTAACTCTATACCTGTATCAGAAGTTCCATTCTTACTGTCTGACATAATTCTCTCCTTGGTGGCTGTGACACCTGAGAATGTGCTGCCCCCTGCTGGTGACGGTGTAGCAGTGCTGTCTGATGTATTTGGCCCTGATAATGTAAATGATGTATAAAACAAGTTCGATCAGTTAAATATGACACGACTAGATCAATCCATTAAGTAACTGATTTGGTAGTGTACCTTTTCCAGAGGTTATGGTGGTTGGACTGTCTGGTACAGCTGTTTCCTTGGAGACAGTAGTCGTGGCGTCCATACTGTGAAGTGTTGGTACTGGTGCTGTTACATCACCAGGTGTATGTTCAGAATTATTTGGATGCTGATTGGTGGCATTTTGCACCGGGTCAGATACAGGGATAGTGTGTGTTACTGGGTCAGATACAGGGTCAGTGTGTGTTACTGTGTCAGATACAGGGTCAGTGTGTGTTACTGGGTCAGATACCGGGTCAGTGTGTGTTACTGAGTCAGATACAGGGTCAGTGTGTGTTACTGTGTCAGATACCGGGTCAGTGTGTGTTACTGAGTCAGATACAGGGTCAGTGTGTGTTACTGGGTCAGATAGAGGGATAGTGTGTGTTACTGGGTCAGATACAGGGTCAGTGTGTGTTACTGGGTCAGATACAGGGATAGTGTGTGTTACTGGGTCAGATACAGGGATAGTGTGTGTTACTGGGTCAGATACAGGGTCAGTGTGTGTTACTGTGTCAGATACAGGGTCAGTGTGTGTTACTGGGTCAGATACAGGGTCAGTGTGTGTTACTGGGTCAAATAGAGGGATAGTGTGTGTTACTGGGTCAGATACAGGGATAGTGTGTGTTACTGGGTCAGATACAGGGTCAGTGTGTGTTACTGTGTCAGATACAGGGTCAGTGTGTGTTACTGAGTCAGATACAGGGATAGTGTGTGTTACTGGGTCAGATACAGGGATAGTGTGTGTTACTGGGTCAGATACAGGGATAGTGTGTATTACTGGGTCAGACACAGGGTCAGTGTGTGTTACTGGGTCAGACGCAGGGATAGTGTGTGTTACTGGGTCAGATACAGGGTCAGTGTGTGTTACTGGGTCAGATACAGGGTCAGTGTGTGTTACTGGGTCAGATACAGGGTCAGTGTGTGTTACTGTGTCAGATACAGGGTCAGTGTGTGTTACTGGGTCAGATACAGGGTCAGCGTGTGTTACTGGGTCAGATACAGGGTCAGCGTGTGTTACTGGGTCAGATACAGGGTCAGTGTGTGTTACTGAGTCAGAGATAAGGCTGGTTTGTGTTGCTCGAAAAGTCGATGTTGATCCAAGTTCTGAAATGAAAAAGATACTGAAACATGAACTTCAGCCCCCAAAATAAATAACCTGTAGCTCTCTTTTGGCTTTTCTCTGAAGCGAAGCAATGTAAAGCCTGCTTGATAGTCAACCCTGGAGGAGGCCAAAAGCTGTTATCCGGGGTAACCCTGTGTTATTCAGATACTCACCAGTCGCAGGAGATGCAGTGATTCCTGTGTAGATACCGCCCCCTGCTGGTGAAGGTGTAGTATGGCTGTCTGTTGTGGGCTCCTCTGTTGATCCCGGTGTGGTAAAAGCTTTATAAAATAGGGAAACATAAAGGTTGTGAGAAAAAATGTACATTGTACATATGTACATTTCAAAGATGATGATGATGATTGTTTGTAGCAAGAAACCTTAAAAGCTATCTAAAGGAGCAAGGTCTCTCTCTCTCTCTCTCTCTCTCTCTCTCTCTCTCTCTCTCTCTCTCTCTCTCTCTCTCTCTCTCTCTCTCTCTCTCTCTCTCTCTCTCTCTCTCTCTCACGTTGTATACAGGTTGTCCTGTAGTCCCGGCAACAGTCGCCGATCACCAAACAGGCTTGGTCGCAGAAACATCTGTTCAGGCCTCTCCCACAACTGCTGTTCTGGCCCACACAGCACAGGACAGTGGGGGATGAGCAGTTACCTGGAAGACAACACAACAACTAACAACACTAGTGGTCATATGTGTGTCAAGAACATAACAGTCTCTGACATATGGAACAGTCTCATAGGTACACTAGTTGATGAAGTCGACTCTTTCTCGACTCAAAATAGCAGACTGTCGCAAGATGCCACAGTTTGCTGGAAGAAGATTGCCATTCTCTACAAGAAATGATCTACCATTTTTTTTGTTGTCTGAGGCAAAAATTTGCAGTGGAATTTAGAGTCACCTTCTCTGGGGGTAGTAGAGATGGGCGTGGCGAGGGTGGAGGTGGGGGTAGTAGAGATGGGCGTGGCAAGGGTGGAGGTGGGGGTAGTAGAGATGGGCGTGGCGAGGGTGGAGGTGGGGGTAGTAGAGATGGGCGTGGCAAGGGTGGAGGTGGGGGTAGTAGAGATGGGCGTGGCGAGGGTGGAGGTGGGGGTAGTAGAGATGGGCGTGGCAAGGGTGGAGGTGGGGGTAGTAGAAATGGGCGTGGCGAGGGTGGAGGTGGGGGTAGGAGAGATGGGCGTGTCTGATCCGGGCTGGGCTGAGGTCGTCGAGGTGGTTGAGACAGGTGAGTATGATGTATCCACAGAGCTGGGGTCAGTTTGAGGTGTTTGAGGATTGGTCAGCATGCTGTCTGAGTGGGAGGGGTGAGCAGGACCTGGGTCAGTCGGTGTAGGCGCTGCTTGAGTCTGAGAGCGAGCTGTAATTAAAGAGTGAATATATTGAAATCATGACAAAGGAACTTCAAAGCCATTAAGTTGAATGTACACAGTCAAACTTGAAGGAAGACCCCTCAATTGCCCTAAGTAGGTCATGTGTGGTGTGTTGTTCCTCTGTGTATCGTTAGACAGATTACAGACAGATGGACAGACAAACAGACAGACAGAGGCAGACAGACAGACAGACAGACACACAGACAGACAGACACACAGACAGACAGACAGACAGACAGACAGACAGACAGACAGACACACAGACAGACAGACAGACAGACAGACAGACAGACAGACACACAGACAGACAGACAGACAGACAGACAGACAGACACACAGACAGAGGCACACTTGTAGAAGTGTCATTTCTCAGGTGCCTCAAGCTTGTCATTTAATCATACCTTTTTTCGAACATTCTTGCGTCTAGACTCGAGGTCTCAAGTGTCCATTACCAAGTCAATCAAGGTCTTAAATTCCATTACCTAATCAAACTATTGATATTTATTATATTTTATATATTGTGTAAAATTGTTAACATGGATTTTTCAAAACCCACTATGATCTCAGATTTTGAAAGATTGAAATGACTATCTAGACAGGTGTTCGACCAGTAATTAATTTCAATTCGGCCATCAGAGATATTTTCAGTGTGTAATAGACAGAAGTAAATCTAGTCAATGACATGTAGGTCTTCAAATAGACATTTCCAGCATGGCTGTCAACATTTAATATTCCTATCCATACATTCTATCATCTTTATCCGAACTGTACATGTAGAAGCAGATGAATTACCATCCCAATTAACGCCAAACCTACTACAGCAGAGCATGGAAATGGAACGCCATATAGCAAAACATACTATTATAATCATAAAATCCAGAGTTATTCTTCTAGATTAGTAATAAACTTAAGTACCATATAACCTTGGTAGGTTATATGGTACATAGAATATCATAGTGCAACATAAACATTTTCAAATGTTTTCAAATTAATATTCTCCTGTTTCTTACCTGTTGACAGGTTTCCATGTGTAATAGGTAAGAGCAGAGGCATTAAGAACAGTAAGTACACACCACACTCATCCATCTTTCTCTCTGACAGCCAAACGTGGTTATCCTTTATTCATGGGAGTACACTGTCAAACACACACACACACACACACACACACACACACACACACACACACACACATTGAGTGATCCTATTGTTACGGTAGGTGAACTGTAGTCATACCTGAGTAAAAAAAACTCAATGGTTAATGGTTTACACTTGTACGTATGCCAGGAATGCTGTTCTCCAGGAACACCGTTCTATTTCCCCCAGTGGAGCAATCACTGGCTAGACCAATGGATAGGCATGCGCATAATACACTGTTACACATTATAAAGGCCTTAGGGTGTATGGAGTGTTACATTCTCTGAAATGAACAGAGCTTTTCACCCTTCAAACACTCCATTTTCCCTCTTCTCCCAAGCCCACTGACATTCAAACACAGGCTGGAATGTGATTAATCATTTATTTTTTCATAGCATCTCATTAAACGAAATATCGAGCGTAGATAAATAATTCAATGATAAACATACATTCAGTGGTAATACAACTACAATACTTCTCTTGTCGACATGTTTTTTTTTTTTTTAATGTAAAGGCCATCAACATGAAGGAGCGTGTCAGGTTTCCATCACTGTAAGACATGTTCAGTCATTCAGTCTCTTTGAGCCATAATGCACGATTGACTACGGACATAAGCAGGGCATAAATAGCACTGCACACGCGTGAGAAAGGCACTTAGAGAGTACTAGTAGGCTAGTCAAATGCCATGGTGTGTGTGTGTGTGTGTGTGTGTGTGTGTGTGTGTGTGTGTGTGTGTGTGTGTGTAGAGTACACTTCGTACACTTGGTGAAGTGTGCACAGTCATAAAGGAGAGTCAGGTCAGGCAAGCAGAAGGGTGGGATAATATCATCTGCAGTAACACAGTCAGCATCTAGACCAACAAGTCAAACAGATGCGGATGTGCTTTCATTGGCACTGTGTCCATTGTAGGGAAGGGAAGCTTCTGAATGAGAATCAAACAATTGTGTTTCTGAATGGAGGTGACTTGCAGTGGTCTGGGGTCTGGGGTCTTTTGGCTACTCAGGCTTGGGAGAGGTTACGAAGAGACGATGATCGTCTGAGGAAAAAAGGGAATAGAAATAGTCAATTTTAGTGAATCTACTGCATGTCAGCACTCTGGACAGACTGTTTGAACACAATGTAGCTCTTCCCAACTGAAGTTAGCAAAGTATGCTACTCTAAGGACTAAGAAATATTTAAGATAAACAAAGTGCATTATGCTCCGGTTGGTCTAATGTCGAAGGGAGTGAGTGACAACAGTGGGAGATTTTCCTCATACACACCTCTGTCTTATTGTCAGGGTCTTTTCCGCTACCCTCCAGCTCTCTCCGAACTCCCTCACGCTCCTGGCCTGGTTACCGTCCGGTTTCATTTTGTCGTTCTTCCCTCTACCGTCAAAGTTCCCACACAGGCCGCCCACCCTCCTCTTGTACGTGTGAGGGAGGATGATCTCTACAGAAAAATCAGCATGTTTACGTGAGTTCAAGAGTTCACAACCTTGTAAGCACTGTGCTGTTACGGTAAAGGAGACAATCATCATATTTATGAACCCTATTCTCTGCGCGTTCGTCTTGAAATCCTTTAAAAGATGCAGAGGGAAGGTTTCTTTCAAGGTTTATTTTTTTTTACATGTATTTTTCAAACCCAGACAAGAAGGATAGTTATGGTTCACCAGTAAATTCTATTTCCACAGCTGCTTCACTTTCTTATCACAGCTTTGACTTCTGATGCTCTTTATTGAGACGTCCTCATGTTCTTCTGATTATCGGAGGAGATACCTGTGAGATACTGCTTATTTCAGACTGTCCTTAATGGCCCTGATGTAACAGTGAGAGGTGTTTTCCGTACCTGCTCTGCTGTGCCCGTCAAACTCCACAGAGAGGCCAAAGTCTGTCTTGAGGTAGATACGAGAGGAACGCTGCAGAATCCTCAGACCTCCAGTAGGGGAGACAGGGGTACGAGTGGTCCTACCGTCCAGCTGAGAGAGAGAGAGAGAGATGGAATAAGTGTTGACCTCTTACTGAATTGTTATGGTCGAAAGATGGTTACTGAGCCAATGCTAAAGCAATAACCTGTGCTAGTACCTTCAACTCCACTCTGATAACAAGTAATTGATCTTGGTAAAACAACGTTTTTACGGTTAGTTGTATGTTTTTAGAAGTGAGACACCATTTTTCTAAGGCAGAAGAGGAATAGCTAAGTGGTGTGAAGATAAAACACCTGTTCAGCATTCCTGGTCAGGTGGCTCATGTTGCTTATCTTATGTTGCTTATCTCACCTAGCCAGTGACACACACACACACACACACACACACACACACACACACACACACACACACACACACACACACACACACACACACACACACACGATTTTTCATATGTGTGCCAAAAGTGAAGTGAACATGACACTGGGTAATTTAATACGGTCTGCAATACCTTGAGAATATTTTAGAATAATGTTTAGTTCCGGCAGCCTTTGAATCCTGTTTACAATACGATGAAGGACAACTGATAAAAAAGATACTGAGAATACACCATTATGTAAGCCACACTCCGTAAACACACTGTCTGTAGAAAGAGATACTTTACAGAGGCTCTGCGCACACACACACACACACACACGCACATGCACACGCACGCACATACAGAGAATAAGTCCTGAAAAATACTTACAACAAGTTTCCTGTTCTTCTTGAACTCCACAGTGTGATTGTACACTCTGATCTTGAGCCCTCTCAGTCGCTGATGACTGTCATGCTCTTTGCTGTCATCATCTTCATCACTATCACTATGACTGTCACTATCACTATCTCTGTCCCTGGCCCTGCTATCATGATGCTCGTTGCTGTCATCTTCTTCACTACTGTTATGACCACTATCATCATCATCATCATCGTAATTAATGCCCACGATGTAGACTTCTGGAAGGTTCTTTGACAGGCCGGTGGTCTGGACGAGCACGTAGGAGTGCTTGCCCTCGAACTCGTGCTTCATGTTGTCAAAGGTCCGGTACTCAGGGTCTCCTGCGATGGAGCACTCACTGAAGTCTGGGAGGCAACGGGGAGGGGGGGGGGGAGACATTGAAGATACCGTCAGGTTGAACCGTGATGCATTGACCCGAAACTACTGTCAGGGGGAAGTTTGGGGAATGTATTGAATCGTAAATCCACTACATTGGCTTTATCGTGCAGATATATTAGGCTGGTAGAGAAATGGTAGTCTGGGATGGATCATAGGACCATAAGGTTGCATTCAACATTGAGTTTTTATTCGTAGGTTTGTGGGAATGTGTAAGGTAGACTACTGTACCTGTTGATTTGCAGTAATACTGTCCCCCCTCGTTCTGAAGGCAGACAGAGTCCCCGTCACATTCATCTTCGTCATCACAGTCAATCTCCCCGACACCGTCGTCTTCCTCACACTCACACTTGTGACTGCAGTGCGGCGTGTACCAGACCTCGTCAAACTGAAATGAAAACGAAAAAAAGATTCACGACATTGCACTGAACTGTATGTTCTGCCCTTTCAAGGTGCATTGTGTCTGATAACACTGGAAATGGTTCTCCCTACAGGAATTATGGCTAATGTAGCACACGACACGAAAGCTGTTGAGACTAAGAAGAGCTCAACTATCGTTTCAGTCATTCTGGAGAGGGCGACTCACGTGATGGATGTTGCCGCTCTTGTCCATGCAGCCACACTGTTTGACTGGAACACAGACCCTCTGTTCGAGCATGAAGCCGTCGTTACACACACAGCCCTCCACACAGGGCTCATCGGCGTTGCAGGCAGGGGGGCCGTGCAGGTGCTTACAGGTGGGCTGGCAGGCGGAGATACAGTGGGTGTAATGGCTGTTCTTAGGGCAAGACGGTACTAAAGAGAGAAGAACAAATACCTGGTTGCATAATGAGGTATGGAAAGGAAGGGTGACGTTTAGCTAGTATGTGTTTTTACAGATTGGTATGTGTCTTTTTGTTTTCTGAGGAAAAGTAATAACATACTTGGCACTGCGGTTGTTGGTGGTTGCGGTCTTGCTGTGGTTGGTGGTTGTGGTCTTGGTGTAGTTGGTGGATGTGGTCTTTCTGTGGTTGGTGGCTGTGGTCTTGCTGTAGTTGGTGGTTGTGGTCTGGCAGTTGTTGGTGGTTGTGGTCTTGCTGTAGTTGGTGGTTGTGGTCTTGCTGTAGTTGGTGGTTGTGGTCTTGCTGTAGTTGGTGGTTGTGGTCTTGCTGTGGTTGGTGGTTGCGGTCTTGCTGTAGTTGGTGGTTGTGGTCTTGCTGTAGTTGGTGGTTGTGGTCTTTCTGTGGTTGGTGGCAGTGGTCTTGCTGTAGTTGATGGTTGTGGTTTGGCAGTTGTTGGTGGTTGCGGTCTTGCTGTGGTTGGTGGTTGTGGTCTGGCAGTTGTTGGTGGTTGTGGTCTTGCTGTGGTTGGTGGTTGTGGTCTTGCTGTAGTTGGTGGTTGTGGTCTTGCTGTAGTTGGTGGTTGCGGTCTTGCTGTGGTTGGTGGTTGTGGTCTTGCTGTAGTTGGTGGTTGTGGTCTTTCTGTGGTTGGTGGCAGTGGTCTTGCTGTAGTTGGTGGTTGTGGTTTGGCAGTTGTTGGTGGTTGCGGTCTTGCTGTGGTTGGTGGTTGTGGTCTGGCAGTTGTTGGTGGTTGTGGTCTTTCTGTAGTTGGTGGTTGTGGTCTTTCTGCGGTTGGTGGCTGTGGTCTTTCTGTGGTTGGTGGCTGTGGTCTTTCTGTGGTTGGTGGCAGTGGTCTTTCTGTGGTTGGTGGCTGTGGTCTTTCTGTGGTTGGTGGCTGTGGTCTTTCTGTGGTTGGTGGTTGTGGTCTTGCTGTGGTTGGTGGTTGTGGTCTTTCTGTAGTTGGTGTTTGTGGTCTTGCTGTGGTTGGTGGCTGTGGTCTTTCTGTGGTTGGTGGTTGTGGTCTTGCTGTGGTTGGTGGTTGTGGTCTTTCTGTGGTTGGTGGCTGTGGTCTTTCTGTGGTTGGTGGCTGTGGTCTTTCTGTGGTTGGTGGCTGTGGTCTTTCTGTGGTTGGTGATTGTGGTCTTTCTGTGGTTGGTGGCTGTGGTCTTTCTGTGGTTGGTGGCTGTGGTCTTGCTGTGGTTGGTGGTTGTGGTCTTGCGGTTGTTGATGGCTTATTCAAATCTATGACAAAACAATCACGATTACAAACAAACCATCTCTATATTTGAGTTGTTTCTTGTCTCATAAAGACTGTGAAACTGGAGCGGAACTGTCTCATACCTGCACAGTGTCCCTGGTGAAGAGACACATCATCTATAGCTACGTCAGAGAGATCAGTTGAACCTCTACGTCCCTCAAAGATGATCTGATATTGAAGGGAACAAACACAGGAATATATAAAACATACAAACACACTTCATCCATAGGTTAAAAAGAGGCAAACAAGGCCTAAGCATATAGTGGCAGGCATTCACACCATGACAAAATATATAGTTGCACACTCTTGCTCAATGTAAATGACGTATAAGGTCACCTAAGTTTCTTTAGCGGTTTCTCATATAATGTTAACGTTGCTGTTTATGCTCCAGGGAGCACACACTCAAGTCTCCATATAAGGTCAGGGAAGAGATCAGGGTCACACCACTCACTTGGAAAGGTCCAGTAGTGGGAAGGTCCACCTGTCCCAGCTGCCAGGAGTCTCCCTGGGCGTTCCTCTTCCACCAAACACCTTCAGCGTACCTGTCCTGAACCAAGTAGACGTGGAGACCCATGGTCTCGGCTGAGCCGTACATGTGGTACCAGAACTGCAGACACTGTGGACCGTGGTCAGAACACTCGGAGCTGAGGAGGCGGGCTGTGTCTCCGTAATGTGCACTGTTGGCCTCGATGTACATGTAGTGACCAACTGGACAGATAGAAAAATAGATACGAATAGATAAGGTACAGTACAAGTATTAGATAAGATTACATGTTGAATTCCTTGATAACTACAGAATTTATTGTCCTTTTGTGGAGTTTCCCCAAAGAGGGTGTTCCTTCTACCGTTCAAATTGCAATGGGGGCAGGTCAAAACAGTTCATGGACATGGCCATACCTTGTGACTTAGCCAATCAGGTTAATGGGGCAGAAAGAATGTTAAAGTGTGACCCTTTTGACTTCTATTCAGATAGTTTTCCATTGTGCTTAAGTTGTAATAATACCAACTGTTCGTTGTTTGTTTTGTTGTCTTGTGTCGTAAGAACACTTACTTCCTTTTGTGTGATCAGAGGACGGCCCTGTCTTCAGCGAGGGTGTGGAGCCACTTTGCCTTGTCCAATCAAAAGCATCTGTCATTAGCTGATTCCAACTGCAAAGATCCTTTTCGAAATCGCAGTCGAAGTGGCAGACTGTACAGGGAACATTTGTACAACTTCAACATGAATAAAACGTAGATTTACTTTGACAGATTACATTTTAGTTACAAAAGTAACTAAGCATATTAATGTGCTTAATGTGTGTGAAGTACCACAAGTTGCCACCAGGGGCGTGCATCAGTGTGATGATTACACATATAACACTTTGATCAATGTTAATACTATCCATAAGAAATTAGTTTTGTGTGTACCTGGATGTGGGACAGGAACTGATGGGGCAACGATCGGTATGTCTGGTGAACCTGCAAATTTATGCAAAGTCATGAAGGCTTAACATTCTCAGTTCTGACATTGTGCAAATTAATTCAGTATTCAGTAACTGCTTGGGGATTATGAATTCAACTTGATGTACCAACACTTGGTCTAAAAACTGGTTAAAATCAATGTTGAGACACTTTCAATCCCCAAACCTGCCAACTGTCTAAAGATATTCTATGATAAATCCTAACCTCCTCCTGAGCATGGTCCACTGTGGATGGAGATGTCGTCCAAGGCCACATCAGATCGAGGGTCAGAGCCTCGGATCCCCTCCAAAATGATCTGAAACAGTTATTGTGGTGAGTGAAAATGTGATTCACCATGTAGCATAAACCAAAACCACTCAGTAAACACTCTACTGCTAAGAGAAACCTCAGCCTACTCCAACCTAGAGTTAATTCCCCTCTTGTGTATTGTACGCTTCCTACCTGGAATGGTCCAGAGGCTTTGATATTCAGAGCTGCTTGACGCCACACGGATCCCTGGTTGTTGATCTTGGACCAGAGCTTGGTCACTTTATTTCCCTGCAGCTGGTAGACGTTGACGGCCATGGCACTGGCCTGTCCGTACATGTGGTACCAGAAGCTCAGGCAGACTTCGCCCTGGTACTGGCACTTCGGACTCATCAGACGGGCAGAGTCCCCGTGGTGGACGCCGTCACCCTCGATGTACATGTAGGAGCCAGCTGACCAACAAAGACACACTACAGTGTAAAGTCTCCATATGTGTGGCAGGGGGTCATGTCAATGTTCCCTCAGCCCCATGTTCCCTCAGCTCACCTAGCTAGCCTTAACCTTTAGTAGCCTCTCACCCTCTAACTAGTTGTATTACATGCAACACAAGCTAACCTGTCAGCAACTCAAGCTAACCTCCTAGCAACTTAAGCATACATAGGGTTGAGACACACCCCTATGGGATGACAACAAACATTATAACAGTTGGTTATTGCTGTATATCTATATCTGTACAATCTGCTATCATCATAATAGAGGAGCTTTCTGAGGTAATTACATACCCATCTATTACATGGGCAGCAGATAAATGCTAAGAGTTTCCATTTTGCTAAACTGTGTTAGAATGGAAAGTGCTGCTACTAAAATGTTTCTAAAAGGTAGTTGTTATGTGTCATGATCATGAGAATCTCTTGCACTTACCTCCTGAAGTGTGGTCCTGGGTTGGCCCAGTGAGGTCAGAGGGGGTTGAGCCACTCTGTCTTGTCCAATCAAAGCTGTCCTGTACAAGCTGCTCCCACTCACACAAGTTGTTGTCGAAGTTGCAGTTTAATGGGCAAACTGTGGGAATCAAGGGAAAAGCTATGTAAATAGAAAGTAGGAATGTCAATGTAACAATGTAATACTTAACTCTACCCTTGACCAATATTTATGTTTCCTTATTTTCAGTGGACAGAGATGCCAGCAATGAGCAAAACTACATGCATCAAAATTACTTGGTCTTACGTTTTGAGTCGGGTGTAGGGTTGGGAGGAGAAGGCTTAGCTGAAATCGAAAAATGCAGAATAGGTTGTCAGCAAAACAATATTTCATAAGCTGCAGAGGTATGAGAGGAAGGGCATATAGGAGAGAGGGAGGAAGAGGCGACAGGGAGAGAGGGAAGAAACGAAGAACGGAAAGGAGGAAAGGAAGGTAGGAAAGGATAGATGGAGTGAGCGATGACAGGGCAGGAAGGAGGGAAAGACGGTAAGAACCTCAAGGACTATCTAATGGCTGGTTTCCCCGGACACAGATTCAACCGAGTCCTGGACTAAATCACAGTTTCTACAGAACATCTCTATTGGAGATGCTTTTTAGTTTAGGTTTAGGCTTAATGCAAGTCTGAGAAACCAGCCCGAAGTGTATGAAAGTCCTTTCAGACCTAACTTGTGATTATCTCTGCATACAACAAACACAGTCCCCTATCTTCATCATTATGAAACCAAAGCCAGACACTCACCGCAGTCGGTGTCCTTCCACCAGTTGGGCAGCTCCACCTCTGCTACCTGACAGGCAGCCACGAAGGACTCCAGGGAGTTACAGAAGACCCCCATGTCTCCCCCCGAGGCACAGAAGTCATCCTTACAGCTGTTCAGGTAGGTCTGAATGTGGATGGATCCGTGGCAGGGGCTGAAGGGGTCCCCAAGCAGCGCAGAACACTTCTCGAAGCCCTGGTTCTCCAGGGCAGGGTCACAGGTCGGGGGGCGAGGTGGGTCAGCAACACAGCTGGAGGAGAGGAAGCGAAGATAATGGGGTTTGTGTGACGTGTTTGTTATTAAGGTGATATTGTGGTGTTTCGTACAATTGAATGGAACGCTTTGTCAACACTTTCAGAACTGGAAATGCACGTTCAAAAGACTTGATACGTCTGAATTATAATTGTCCTGTTATCATTACAATATTATCTAACCCATTGAAGTTGCTCTACTAGCTTCTGCCATTGAACGTCATGTTGTCAATATGTTGAGTGTTTCATATCTGTATGCTGTATGATTCACCTCTAAGTGAATACCCTCCTGACCTGTGACAAATTACCCTAAAGGCGTGGATAAAGTGATCTGTCACTGTATCGTATCATTAAAAGCCAATCACTCACCTGTACTCATCGTCCTTCACCCTCCAGCTATTACCGAACTTGAAAACGTCTGTCTCATTGGAGCCGTCAGGGGTGAGGAAGTCATCGCCCTGGTCGTCAGAGTAGGTGCCGCAGAGGCCGCACAGCTCTCCCTTGTAACGCTCGTCCACCTGCAGGAACAGCCTGTGCTCCACGTCCAACAACATCCTGAGACCAAAGGTGGTTTTCAGGACGGCGTACTGTCCCTTCAGGTACACTTTCACTGTGCCATATGTACCGTTGACGCTGAAGGGGAGACGGACCAGCGCACCGTTTACCTGGAGAGCAGAATGTCATTCTTATCTGTCATTCAAGAACTTATATGTTCAAAGAGAGACACATTATGTCCCAATGGACAATTTGTCTGCAGGAAGTCACTTTTGAAATATACATTAAGTCAGCTACATATAGAAACATAGAGTATATTGGTAGTAATGCCCTATATAACGTTCCTTTGACCTGTTGTAAGGAAGAGATGCAGAACAGTGGTGTGGACTGCCATGCTCATTTTCGTGACTTTGTTCATCCATGGTATTTCACTCCACAATTGACCCAGTTAATTTATTGGGCCTATAATGTTGAACTGGTCTAAACTGGTATTAGGGAGATTGTTACACTTAATTATTGGTACAGGACATTGGACCACATCCATCAATACTATGGTAAACTCTTCCTTGACTTAAACCCCTGTCTAATTCTAAAAATATACATAACAACAGTCTAATCCTTTTTTTTTTCCTATGCCCTAATTTACCATCACAATAAACAGTACAGAAAGAGAATTTTCAAGAAAGAAGATGTCCATTCTTACATAGACGTCCATGCTCCTATTCAACTCGACGTGCAGGCCCTGGACCTCCAGTGTCACAGTCTCTAGCTTGGCCTGGGTCTCCTTCATGGAGTTCTGGTTCCGGGAAGACACAGTAAACTGGACCGGGCTGTGGCCTCCGCAGGTGGTAGCCAGGGTGTAGATGCACCCTCCTTGGAATGTGTAGGCCTTCTTGTCAAAGGTGATGTAGTGGGGGTCGCCGTAGACGCGGCAGGTGACGGGTTGGGAGGGAAAGCAACCTTTGACCCCGTCTACGACCTTACACACCTCGTTGGCGGCGCAGGTAGTGGCGGAGCACTGGAGGCTATCCCTGCCCATACACTGGCACACACGCTCACACTCCCCGTCCATAAATGACACTCCTTTCTGGAGAAGGGAAACCAAATGTTATGCATATACACCAGTGTTCTAATGTAATGAACGTCAAAATAGATGCCATAGGACACATCACATCAATGAATGTCTATATTAGCTTGTATTAAGTTTGGACCATTTATGAACAAGAATAGAGGGTTTAAACAAGAATAGAAGGTTTAAACATTTTCAGTGTTGGTTTTATCTCATGGTGTGTACTTTGACCTCAAAAGCTCTCAAACCTTACCTCGTAATGCTCTCCGTCCTTCCAGCAGCCACAGTCCTCTGTAGGGACACACCTCCCTCCGCTGAGCTTGAAGCCGGGGTCACACTCACACCTCTCCTCACAGCTTCCACACTCCCCCATCACGTCCATACTGGAGCAGGCCTCAGGACAGCCCTCGGCACACGCGTTGTAGTGGCTGTTCTCCCCACACTCCAGGGCTGGGGGAAGGAGGGGGAGTAGAGAGAAGTGGGTCAGATCGTAGTCACTATCATCGTCATCGTCATCATCATCACCACCATCATCATCATTTTAAGTCCCCCTCCCCTGCCCAGTGAGTAAAAAGGAACTGTTAAAAAAACAAATAACCAAAAGAGGAAATGATAAATAGTAAAACCACATACGACAGATGGAAGAGTTCCTCCAGGCGGGGATGATGACTCCGGCCTTGTGGCAGATATCAGCGTACGACTGCATGGCATCACAGAGCACCCCCGGGTCACCCCCAGAGGCACACATCCCGACCACGCAGCTACGGAAGTAGCTCTCGGCTCCCAGGACGGAGAGGCACCCGGCGAAGGGCCCGTGCCCAGATACGAGGGCCCCACATTGGGGCTCGCTGCTGTACTCAGCCTCCTTCTCTGGAGGACACACCTGAGGGGGTCCCAGGGGTGTGTCGCAAGTGTTCCCCTCCCTCTGGCTCTGCCAGCTGTGGCCCAACGCGGTGGTGTTGGCGGCCTCCGACCCGTCCGGCATGCGGTAGTCATCCTCTTTCTTGTGGTTGAAGTTACCGCACATGCCACACACTTTACTGTAGTAGGAGGCGGGGACGGTGAGGTGGACGTTGCCGGCGGTGTCATAGGAGACAAACAGGTCGAAGTTCGTCTCCAGGACGACGGAGGCGGAGTTGCCGTGGATCTTGACAGTGCCTCCTTTGAGGCTGAGTGGGAGTTTCCTCCAAATACCGTTGACCTGGGGAACAGGACTGGGTTTGGTGTGCTGGAAAGACTCAAAGGCTGTCTGATTCTGTCTGCATACCTTATCTTATGTTACACAGATTCTATCATATGTTATGGTTACAGAAATAACAACATACCAATGGCCAATATAACTTCATAATAATAAGTAATTATTAACAATAAAACTGATAAGCTATGATCTTCTCGTGGGTGATTCAACAGATTCATCAGATCACCAGAAAAGGAAGACATACTTTAGCATTTTTCTGCCCCATGATTATGTCATGGTTTAGCACCAATGTAGTGACAATAGTGTGGCTGAATTAGAGCACCAACATTGTAATGCAGAGAACACTGTAATTGCACATATTAACGTACACTCTATGGTATCTCCCACTCACCATGACTCTATGCTTCTGTCTCTTCAGCAGGGACACTCTGAGGTTCTCCAGCTCTATGTTAACCTGCTGGACGGCCGACACAGACGAGTTCCCCCTCTGCTCGTTCTTCACCTCCACGCTGAACTGAGGGAGGGCCTCGGAGGCCGAGCACACCCGGGCCAGGATGTAGGTGCAGGGGCCAGCGAAGTAGAAGACAGCCCCATCGAAGGTGCTGTAGTGGGGGTCGGTGTGGACGGTGCAGGTCCCTGGGGCAGTGCTGGCGCTGGTTCTCTGTGGGCCACAGGCACGGCCTTCAGGGCAGGGAGAGGATGAGGAGCAGGAGAGCTGACCTCCAGAGCACAGGCAGCGAGTGGAATCATCTATCCAGAAGTCTGTGTCTGGATAGCACTGGGCACCTGTAGAAGAACGACCAGAAAAACGGATGAAAAACGGTGACACAATTGGGATCCTCAATCTATATGTTTCAGTAACGTTTTGTTTGATTTGACATCGGGGCAGGAGGACTGTTCAGGCTAAGAGTGTTATTTAGGGAAATTGTGGAGGACAGACAGTGAGGAACTCACCACACTGTCCCCTTCTGACTCCAATCCTGTCGAAGGTAACCTGCCTCTCCTCAGACTGTGCCCGGACAGCCTCAAATACAACCTGGAAAAAGAGGGATACTCATCACTATTCAAATTTCATAGAACAAATGTTTTTGTTGTTGGACTCTATATATGCATTGTAAAAAGGGGAAATCTGGGATTCAAACAATAACAAAGTGTTCTCCCCACCACTTTTTATGGTAAACAGGTGGGGTTATATATCAATAACTTAAACGACCACAAATCGATGTACCAATCCCAGATGGCCCCTTTAAAGTGTGGTGTGACAAGCCTTAAGCACTCTACCTGTGGAGATGTTCTATCAGTCATAGTCAGTGGGACAAACACTTGTCTCCAGGCCTCTCCCTCCTCAGCCGGTGAGGTCCAGACCTCTCTTTCCCCGGTGCTGTCCCTGAGCAGGGCTCTGAGCTCTGACCCTTTGGCTCCCGCTGGGGCCTGGTACCAGAACTCCAGACAGGCTTCTCCAGAGAGGCTGAGGACTCCGCTCTCCACACTGACCACTCCCGCTAAGGAACTCAGATGGAACACATCTGGGGACAGGGGGATGAATAGAGTAGAATAGAATAACTTAATTTTTTCTACATAGAGATCCAAAATAATATTATTGCTACTTCTCCAACTTGAAATGCTGCAGTAGTACTGCTTCTACATAACTCAAACTCAGTGGATAAAAATGCAACCCTATTTATGAAACCAGTCCCTCTTATCAACTCTCTAGCCACACTACATGAACACAACCAGATGTTACCAAGTCATTTGTAATGGGTAATTAACTCTGTAACCAATCAAAATATGTTTCTATGAGATGGCACTTACATTGCTTTGTTTACATTACACGATCAAACAACACATTCCCATTTACACTTCCCATACTTTAACTACCAAATCTGTTCAGGGGCATAATCAGATACTAAATGGCTGGTGTATTTGTGAGCAGGGAATGTTCTGAAGAGGAGGTACTTCAGTGTGATTACCCCCAGGAGAATGCTAGGCTATAAAAGATTATTACCCTGCTTGCTGCATCTGATCTAGCAGAGACATGCAGCATGGCACAGTGAGATGGAAACAGCACATATGATAACTCTGTGTATCCTACTGAACTGTGGACCAATGTACCTGATTGTTCTAGGCTGAACTCAGTTAAGGGAAAAGACGGCCAAATTACACGTCTTCATGGAGCTTGAACTCAAAGGTGTTTTCAGTTTAGTTGATTGGGGAAGCGATTTCAAATTTGATCTCATGATTTGACAAAATATTTATGAGAATTTTTCAATGCAGGAATTAAAGGTAAATTTACCTCCTAAGATGATTGGATGATGAATTGGAATTGAACCCCACTCTATGGTTTAGTAGACGGTCTGTATTGTACTTTACATACCTTCTTGGCCTGCCCCCACAGTCCAGTCACAAATTGGAGTGATGTCATCATTGAAGTCACACTTTGTAACATATTCTGGAAAAGACCATAAGAATATAAAAATACATAATAATTTAAGCTTTATTTATACAGGGAAAACCCTGACTGAGACCAGGGTCTTTTTAGCAGGGCCCTCTTACAGAGAACAAGCAAATACAAGAAATATACAATACAATACAACAGTTTATAAGAACACCTCAATTAAAAGACACAACACTACCACCATATCTATCCCTAAACAGATCCCTCACCAAACATTTTAAATGACCCAACGGCACCAGAGTGTCCATTTGTAGTAAGTAAGTAACTTGGAGGTCATTGCATGTCCGAGGAACACAGTAACTAAAAAATCTTTTCCCCAATTCTGTAGACACCCGTGGGACATTAAAAAGCAGTAAGTTCTGAGTGTTTCTGATGACCATCGCTGTAAGTCACCATCAAAGATGTGAGGTAAAATGGGACTTTTAAAAGAACTGTTTTTCTACAAACTAAGTCCAGTGATAAACCCTTCTTGAAGTCAAAGGCTCCCAACTCAAAGACTGATATGAAAGACAATGGTGGGTGTGGACACTATCCCTAGAGACGAACCGCAGAGCAGAGTGATAAACCGAACTGGACACACACACACACACACACACACACACACACACACACACACACACACACACACACACACACACACACACACACACACACACACACACACACACACGCACACATACACTCAGACACCGAAAGAGAGACAGAGACAGACAGATAAGACAGACAAGACAGACAAGACAGACAAGACAGACAAGACCGACAGAGACAGAGACATTTAGATAAGAAAGGCTCATACCTACTGTATCAATAGCAAAGCATAATCAATGAAACCTCTCATGTGTGTTGGCTTTGGAACATAAAGGCATGTTTTTGTGCTCAGTTACTGTAGCAGGAAATTGGTGGTGTGGATGACACTAGAATTAATGATGAGAAGTGCACCACAGTGTACTATAAATCAGTCTGATGAATAGTCTGCTAGCTCCACTGACAAATCCCCATTCTCCTTTTGCTATTATTGTCTTGTTTGAAAAACAATAGCAACCACAAAACAGTGCTTAGCATTCGTTATCCTTGAGAGTGTGATGCACAGTAGCCTACCTGCATCTGTCCTCCTGGTCGGAAGAGTAACTGATGAATTGTCATCCCCGACTCTGAGAAAACACAAAACAAGGGAATACAAATGAAATCAGGAGTATTTGGAAAACAGGGTGATGGACTGTACTGCATGTATAATGATGATTTAGTAAGAATGAATGGATCCAATCAAGATCACACTCCATATCCACGCAATGATCTATTAGACAACAAGCTATACATCAAAGTTCAGTATATTATTTGTACCTTTTAATGGGGTAGCGAAAACCAATACAATACAAAACATCAAAATGCCAATCAATGTTTTCTCATTGGAAAATACATATAGCCTACTAAAACCTCTGACAATAATCGTGTAAGTTACGCTAACTTTTAAATGCCGAATAAGAGTGAGATCCGTACGGTACGAGACAGTCAGAATGACAAAGACCGAGAGGCACAGAGATAGTTAGAGAGAGACTCACCTGGCGGAGGTCCCTGCCTGGAGCAGACTGAGCAGAGCTGTGGTCAGTACCAGCAGCCCACTGAAGGTGTCTCCAAGCATGGTGGATCCCCTTCCTATAGCCCCCTCTGAAGACTCTCAGTAGCTGTACAGTCCCCTGTGTGCTCTTCCCTTGTGTGCTACGTAGAGTGCTTCGAAGTCCCTACAGCTGGACACACAGCTGATCCAAGTCCAGAGTGAGTGGGTTGGAGAGTGCTGAATGTTACCTCTCTGCTTCTGACGTGGGAGTGGAGAGGGTCAGGTCTTTATATTGTTTTTTGACTGTGTGGAGACACACACACACACACACACACACACACACACACATACACACCTGACCAGATAACCTCCTGGCAGTAGGCGGGGACAGGGGGAAGTGTGTGTGTGTGTTGGGTTGAGATGTAGTTACGGTAAGGGTGCCCATAGTTACAAGGTCAGGAGTTTAAAGTGAGATCAAAGCCTGGATGGGCTGTAGAAATAGCTGATTAGATAGTACACTGATTAGAGTACACTGATGGGTTTATCATGAAGAATCCAAGCTGTATTTGATGGACATTGAGACAATACGACTGAATCAACAAATGAGTATCAAAACCATTTTTGAGTCTTCATAACTTCAACTGCAATAGCTTTATTGAACACATGATTCGTCTTTCATGAAAACTTCCGATTCATTAACTTCAGACACCTCATTGTAGAAGACATTACAGCGTGTGACAGTAAGCTTATGGTGACCTTAAGCGATTCAAGGGTTAAATATTTTCTAATGCTGGAAGTTGCTTCCACAATGTGACAAAATACAACACGCTGGGATTAATACTTAACCAAGGTGGTATTTATAGTCTTTGGTATGGTCAAGTCTGGTTTGACATTGGATTTGTTTATAGACTGGCGTAAACAGGGTAGTAGCAAACTAGAAGAACTTCCACATTCCCATGCAGTCAATATTATCTGTTTATGACTCCTTAATCATTAATAGCACGATAACAAATATGCAGAACTCAAGTACAATCTTTCAGGACACAACTATCACTGCTAACAGTGTCACATTAGGCCACAGCGATTGTATTAACAAAGTCATACAGTTACTGCTAGTGTCGTGGAATTTAAATAATAGTATTTTGAAATAAAATACCGTTAACCGGAGCTGTTGATTCATTCAAAGACTTTGTTCACAGAGAGTACGAAGCCGTTCAAATTTGCAAAATTGACCCCGAGTTTTCGTCTGTCACCTGTCTTTATAGACTTCACCCAGGTCAACACCCTCCATTCAACAAACTTCTAGTTCCTGTCTTCATAGACCAATAACATTCAAGAATTACATTTTGTCTTCAAGGTGGGCTAATCCCACCTGCCCGTCGCCAGTTTGTCTACTTAAATCTTGATTGGCCCAGGCTGTTTTCTAAAGCCTTTTGTCCTGGCTGTTTACAACTTTGTTTGTCACTCATTTAACCTGTTTCTGCAGCTTTCATCCTTTGTTTTCTTCCCCTCTAGTCAACCCCACAATCTGACCTTACCCCCTTTTATTGCCTTTCCCAAATGTTCAAGGACCATCTGTGTTGTCCTGTGATCACATGTTGTCCTGTGATCTCTTCGCTAGGTGTGGGATTGCTAACCCTGATATTGTCTTTAAATTTACCATACTAGCTGGATGCCGTGTTTTGATATCAAGGTCTTACTGCAAGTAAAATAAGAGGGTTAAAAAACTGCCCTATGATTATTATGATATGGAGCCATACTCCAAGTCCTTGGCATGAGAAGTACAATGTAGGCTATCATACCGGCCACTTCCTCTTATATTAAATAGCCAACCCAGCATGGTAACGTAGAATACCATTTAAAATGCACGGCCAATACATTGCTTCATGCTAAGTGGTATGCTAGTGTGGGTATTGGAACACAACAATTTATTCATTGAATACAGCAGAATGCTAATGTAAGCTACACTGCTGCTCACACACTGAACAATCCCCAAAGGGAGGAATGTCGTTATAATCAGGTGATTTATTGATTCTTATCTGTTTGAACAAGGTGGTACAGCTCAGTAAGACCATGACAACCTCCTGCTATTGAGATAACAATGTACACACTCAACATACAGTGAGCGAGGCAATCATACAAAAATAACACATGCATAATGAATTTATACAGCGTGGCATCACATACAAAGTCCAATGTTACGGAACATCTGATTGATAATGTGTACAAGCCATAGAGAGACAGATACAAATGGTGCATCAATTCCACTATAATGGCACATCAATGTGTATACACGGTGTATACATTTATGTGTGAATAAATGGTTCATACATTCCACATTTTGGACTGAAAATGTTGTGAACCCGTTCTATTGTGAGCCATAAAAAAGAGGTATTGTGGAAATTCATGAATTTTACATGAACACAATGCTTTAGGACGAATGCTACGAATGCTGAGCAAATCTGGGCAGAAACTCCATGAAATTCAACAGTGATAACCTTTGCATATTTCTCCAAAGGAACAGTTCTTAAAGCACTCCACACCTTATGTAACCTGAGTGTCCTCTTGAGAGGTTTACAAGCTCACGTTTGTACAGTGCAACCTGATAATATTTGGTTTGAACCAGGATTCTAGCCCATGTCTGCGTAAGTATATTTACAGTGTGAGAGAGATAACAGGTCACAGCGTAAGCATGAGCAGAGCAGAGATAAGAAAAAAGACATGAGGTGGTAGGTAGGTGAGGGTCTTATCTTTTGACTATGTCAACACAGAGGCGACCCAAAACAAATATTGGAACTATTTCTAAGTGTTTTGTTCAGAACATGTCTTTGTTAGAACATGTCTTTGTTTCTTCAACGTGTTCACTGCACTGTGTGGTGAAGGCCGGTGTAAGAATCAGCATCTATGGTGATATTCTACCGTATGAACAGTAGGCAAAGCAGGTGTGTTGACACTCTTCGTATCACTTTCATCTAAGCTTATCTACAGAGTTGTGTTAACCTTCCCCAATAACAGATCGTTAAGATATTATCTGCATATACATGTCAGGTGTGTCATCTGCAGGATGTTATCAATAAAACTAAATATGGCCATCACTACTGTGCGCTGATCGAATAATTTTCACTGGTCAGGTCACATATTTATACCCACCAATATGCAATCTGTTCAACCTGTTCAAAGAATACAACTGTAATGACTGTCAAATCCAGTCATTGATGTTTGACTATTGATTATTGCCACCAGCTTGCACTATGCATTCTGCTTATAACTTCACTTAAATGAGCTCCATTGGTGCTGTATTACGTATTTGTAAAATGACCACTTCAGCCAACTGGATTTGGGCCATGGATTGGCAGTAAAGCAACCGAAACCTGCCCTTCGCTCAGTCTGACTGGCAGACAGTTGTCTGTCCATCGATAACGCCTAGCCCAAAGGGAACGATTAGTCATGACAACACCGCCATGATTAGGTAGCTGTGCCAGTTTATAACGTTCTCTGTAACTTTATCAAGGTGCAAAGTCTGTAACGTTTTGAGGGGTTCTGATCGTAAATGTCTTAAGCGTTGGTCTGACTGGAAAAGGCTGCCTATTATGATTGTGATTCTAATGATGAACTACAAACCTGACCTCCGTTTATATGTTATTCCACATACTACACCTTCCAAATGCGTCAGAGTGACATACAGGCTTTTGTCAATAAACATAACATTGGTTAATAATCTTTTTAACCACTCATTTTTTGCATGGATAAAAGACTGGGAAAGGTCAGGAAATGCAGGATTGGCCAGTCATATGGCAGTAGAGGCCTCTACACACTGTACCTAGTGTGTACACAGAAAGTACCTCATCCATGACTAACAGTTAATAAAGTCTTTGTTTGGCCCTAACCTGTTCTTGAATGGTCTGACGTAGGCAAAAATAGAACACCTTTACAGGCAGGCAAAGGAATGCGGGTGTTGAAACCAAATGCAAATGGAGGGCACAGGAAGGTATTATTCTAGAACTCTATCCACAGTAGGAGATGACGGTGTTCTTGCCTGTGCCATTCTTGTACAAGGACACGATGCTGGGGGAACGTACGAACATGGTGTTCCATTGATTTGCACCTACGTAAATATCATTATCCGGTACATGCAAATCTAACACACACAGTGGGTATTACAAAAGCCTCTATATTGGTAGTGGATGGAGGGAAGTGCCCCCTTGACAATGTTTTGAGCACTTGGCTCAGCGTATTACAGTATGCAGTGGTACTGTACTGTATATGGCACTAATATCAATAGAACACATATCATAAAGTCTGCACACTGTATGTGTCTTAAGACAATGATCATCACTCCCCTCCTAAGGACACTGTCTGTTTTCTGGCTGGTGAATATCCATCTGTGTGTCTTCATAACCCTGTGTTGCCTCGTCTCCTCAAACCTCCACCTCCAAGCCTATTAGTGGAGACACCTCAGAGCTCAGCTCGACCCTCTCGACGCCTACCCCCTCCTCCTCCTCCTCCTCCTCCTCCTCCCCGCCCCAAAAGGTCACCCCTGTTAGAAAATCAATCTGCACCAGACCCTTTCATCTGGGAATAGGTCAAGCCGTGGCATATGAAGATCTTCACCCCCTTTCCCTCTGTTCCCTGACTGCAGTCCCGGGAAGGGGGGGGGGGGGAGTCCCGCCGCTACAGCAGTCGGGGGTCAAGGTCATCGCTGATGGAGAGAAGAGGGCGAGTGAGGCCAGACAATGAGCTCTACCACACATCCCTGATTTAATACTTACTTTTATTGAGTCTTTTGTTCTCTCTTTCTTCTTTTCTTGCCCTTTTATTCCCTATAAGACGAAGGCATTAAATGAAGACGCTGGGGGATATCCAACCGTGTTACTTGGACTGTCTGAGGGGATGCTGGTTGCTGCATCGCCGGGGTCAAGGTCATGGGAGATGGATGCAAGGAGGAGAGCAGGGCAGACATGAAGCGCTCCCTCGCGTCCAGGACTTTGCTAGTTGTTCTTTTTCTTATTTTTGCCCCTCCCAAGACATAGGACCTCAAATGAACACATTTGGGAATACTTGAAATTGTCTGGATTCTGTTGTATAAAACTTCTCTCTCTCTCTCTCTGTCTATGCCTGGGTTCCTATCCCTTCAGACTCTCTAGGCATCATGCAGAGTCTTCTAGACTAGCTGAACATTCGGCAAGGGCTTGTATCCCTCAATTTAATGCTCCCAGCTATAAACGTTGTATTCAGGCATCGTAAGATTTATGTTTGAGACGACCATAACTGCTAAAGTGGGTCTATAACACTTAGTTTAAAAGTCACTCTCACATTTGCAAGTCGCCGTTTATAATCCCTCTGCTGCACTGAAAACGACCTATTTTCTCTGAAAGTCTCACTTTGTAAAAGTGAGCAATTGCTCATCAGTGAAAGACTGCACTTCTCTGGAATAGACTGTACAGTACAGAGGCGGGGCAGCTTCTGAAAACAATTACTGGGACACTCTGAGAGAATCTGAAAGGATGACCAGTCCATCATAACCGAGAAACTATTCTACTATTGACCTCTGTTATTAACAATATATGCATGTAATCATTAGACAAGCCAACTTGCTTCTCTATTTCACAGGGTCCGATGTTCTTGTGTCAACATTTACAACTCCTCAAAACAGAAACGGAATAATCGTTTGGTGAGAATGAAACAATAAACCGATAAATAACCCTTGTTTTACTCCAGTTCATAACAAAGCCCTGTGAGAGCCATTTTACCATTAATGTGACCTTGGTGATATGCCAGAACCACCAGAACCCCTCCAAATAAGTTATAATCTTTCTTTTCCTCTCCTTATCCCCCCAACGTCCCGCTCCGTTGAATCATTCTCATATAATCATGGGATTCTTCAGCTTTCTGCTCCTGGCACTTCATTTCACAATCAGTGCCCCTCTTCCCTCTCCCCATGGTGCCAAACAGGTTGTTTAATGAATACAGGTGCAGTGGTTATGCTTTGCGTTTCAGGGAGAGACATGATCAATACTGTAGGCAAGCTGCGTTTAATTGCCTTTTGTTAACATGTAGCCTATATCTGAGAAAGAGTGGAGAAGAGAGAAGAGGAGCCCCCCAGGGCTCGGTACGTATCCCTCTGCTGTTTATCATGCTCAACACAATTTATTCCACTGATTTCCCCACCAGCCTCGTATCAATGGAGAAAATGCAGCTCCACTAGTGATCCTTCTTCAACGTGGCGAAGCAGAAGAGGATCTTCAATCTTAAGAGAGATGAGTTTGCGGCGTGTGTAGCAATGATGTAAGGGTAGTTTGAATAAAATGTGTACGTATTAATGGATGGGTGTCTGTCTGCCTGTCTACCTGTCTACCTGTCTACCTGTCTCTCTACCTGTCTACCTGTCTCTCTGCCTGTCTGTCTCTCTTCCTGTCTGTCTCTCTGCCTGTCTGTCTGTCTCTCTGTCTGTCTGTCTGTCTGTCTGTCTGTCTGTCTGTCTGTCTGTCTGACTGTCTGACTGTCTGTCTGTCTCTCCATCCTTCCGCCTGCCTGCGTGCGTGCGTGCATGTGACCAGCTAAGTATAGTAGTTTTTCTACAATACACTCTTTCACTCTGGATCTTCCAATATGTGTCTTGCAGTTTGCTGCCCCATATCATTACATGCATTCTGGAACAGAACACAACAGGTTAGGGTTCCGTGGAGGTAATTTTATCACTCCACCAGAGGGTGGTGCTGTCTCTCTTTCTGAAAACCATCAGTCTGTCTGAAATATGAGAAATGTTCTAAATGTTCTGTATTATCCAACTGATGGCAAAATGAAAAATAAACCTTAAATTATCTGTTACTGGTGCTAGAGAGGCACAGTGGTAAATTGAATGGGGTGATTTATTGTACATTTACGACGAGTGCAACATTAAATATTTGAGCTGCAATAGAGGGAGTGGAGTAACTACATTTTGAATGGGGAGAAACATTTAGCAAAGGAGGGCTTTGTCTCAGCGAGACCTTTCACGCAGCAAAAACGGCAGCACTGCAACGGATTAAAATAATACGAAATTCATTAAGATTAGCAATTGATACCGCTACGCGGTCAGTGAAAAAGCAAGATCATTCTCGTTTGTGAAATCCGATAAGGAATTGGATTTTCTGGGTTCAGTGATTTCCCTGATAAACCCTTTGCTCCCTTCTACAATATGGAGGCAGAGACCAGAGCCCAGTGTCCTATCTGGTCCTCAATTAACTTCAAACTGCTCTCCATTACACGCAACAATGAGGCACGGCATCTCATTAACAGACAGTGGCCCAGCATCACTGCTAATTGTTTTTCTTTTCATTTATAATTTTTTTTTTTTTCTTCATTTTCATTTTCGTCATCCCTTTCTCCTATGGAGCCCAGGGAGTGGTTATGATGGAATTGCCTCTGCTGTGAAGGCACGACACCAACCCTCTGCCCTGAGGGAGGGGGTAGAGGGAGGGAGAGAGAGAGGGAGAGAGATACAGAGACAGAGACAGAGACAGATGGAAAGAGAGAGGGGGGAAAAAAACCAAACAGAGAGAAAGAATCAGAGAGATAGAGGGTGAGAAATTGAGACAGCCTTGTTGTCCTCCTGCCCCTCAGGTTCATGTTTACTTGGTGGCGGTGAGGGGAGTCAGTGGTGTTAGTGCGTAACCTTCAAAGGCCATGGGCAGAAGCACCCAGAGACAGTTAATTCACAATCAGAGAAAGGTCACAACACACACACACACACACACACACACACGCTCACCCTGGTAGAAGAGAGCTGTAGCTGCTCACAGGCTGATTTCAATGTTGACTCACCTGCTGTCTCCAATAGCACAACAAACACAGAACCCACTCAGAGGTGTTGTGGTCAATAACCCAAAGGCTGGGTCTACCAGGGGAGGCTGGTGGAGGTAGAAATCGGACACGTGTTCATTCCTCTTTCCATTCCATACATTACAACAAGCCCATCCTCCAATTTCTACCTCCACCAGCCTCCCCCTGGGGTATCTACCGATAGATCAACACATATGCCTTCAAAACTGGACTGATCAACACTCTCTTCTTTGGTAAGGAGTTGAATCTTGTGCACGTTAGAGCTAGATCAGTCTTCACCCTGATCAAATCTATATTCATGGGGATTGTAGTACATTGCACTACAATATAGACTGTACAGACTTAGAGCATGTTCTTAAGTACCATTGGTACACAAAAACTCCAACTGCCATAGGTTTTATACACAGATGCACTCGAAAAATAAAAAAGACCATCATCAAAATGATCATCTGTCGGTATCCTTGGGTGGCAAACTCCTCCGCTGTGCTCCGATGAAGTCCTGAGGGATAGGATTTGACGGCGAAAGTGGCTTCAGAGCCGGTAGTGTTCTCAGTCTAGCGTTACTCTGCAATGTGAGAGTAATGACATCACCCCCCCCCCACCCGGCACCCCCCACCCCCCTGGAATCTTAAAAAAAAAAAAAAACTGTGCACAGGAGGCCAAGTGGCTGGGAGGACTCAGCATTGCGTTAGGCTCTCTGAGAAGGAGTCCTTCTCATGACTCATTCATGGAGCACGATTGCATATGCACGGCGGCGGCGGTGATGTCATGCACACTGAGCCGAGCTCCGTCTTGAGTGCAGAGCCAGAGAGCTGAGGAATTATTACTCACAGCGCTTTAAGGCTACATCCCCCTCAAGACTCCTTCCAAGAACATGTCAGAGTTGGGATAGCATCACCCATGTACAGACGCAAAAGATGATCTCAAAAATCCTTCTTCAGAGAGGAGTAAAAGATGCTTGTGGCGTGGTGGAATAGTCTTTCTCAAAGTCTTCTCATAGTCTTTGTGTGCTTTGATTTAATGTTGTGTTTCAGTCAACTCTGTTTGTATTAGTGTCACTTGTCGTTCTGCATGAATGTCTTGTCTGCTCTGTGCTGTACTGATTTCAGTTTCATTTATGTAATTTGTCCGACAGCTTTATGAGGCCTTACTTCTTTCTTGTGCTGTTGTGAAGGTCTAAACCAATGCTGACTGTCTCTATTGAATAGGTTATTTCTGTCCAGGCTTTTACAGGCAACTTGGAATTATTATCTGTATTTATCTGCAGAGTCACTACCTATCTTCTGATGTAGATTGAAGACTCATCTCTTCAGGCTACATGTTAACTGTCCCTCCTGAAGACCTCTTCATCCCCACTACCCCCCTGTACAAGTTTCTCTACTGTAAATAAATTAATAATAATAATAATAATTATAATAAAATGTTATTATTATTCCTTCTTCTAGCATTGTGACTGCCAATTACCCCTGGTCCTAGCATAGACTACTTTTTCTTATGATGACTGATGGATAGATGACTCACTTACTTAGACAAATGTATTTGTTGTGAGTCACTTTGGATAAAGGCGTCTGCTAAATGCCATAAATGTAAATGTAAATAAATGTAAATTTTCATAGGCCCTCTCAAAACACTGCTTGTATCTATTTGTGATGGAGTGGTGTGTCGTGTGAACAGGCTGTGTTATCAACAGTCGGCTTCCCAACACACACACACACACATAGGGGGATGATGTCATTATGATAGGGGGACTCAGACTATACGACTTATCACACACTGTCAAGACCATTATTGTTTTCTAGGTTCCATTTCATATTACCACCGCTGCAGTGCAGGCTCCTATCACTGTTCCACTGTTCCATTTCATATATGAGCCGAATTGAATTGAATCGAATGTGTCCAACTGAATGTTGGGACCCAATGACTGAGGCGTGAGACAGGGTCCTCCACTCTAAAACTGAAATAGTTTTCAGCCCTGCTAGGAGAGATTTGATTCGCTGGGCCAACCAGCTGAGACGGGTTTGTGATGAGGTGCGGGTCTCCTGCAGGGCTGGAGAAATCACATCCACTCTGTTTCACCTCCAGTCAAGGCACCGTGGCACCTGGACGCTGTGCTGAGAGAGAGAGAGAGAGAGAGAGAGAGAGAGAGAGAGGTGGCCTGCCCAAAAACCAGGGGTTAGTGGAGCAGAGAGGAACAATCAGGACTTGGGCCACGACACACACACACACACACACACACACACACACACACACACACAGTTGCATGCACACACGTGCATACATGCACGCGCACGTGCATACACACACACACACACACACACACACACACACACACACTAACATACTAGAGCACACATGAACAAATACAGGCACCAGGTAATAGGTCTGAGAATGGCGTAGCATTGAGTGGGTGGTAATGCTAAATGTCACTCTCTTTTCAGAAGGTGCACAAATTGACAGAGAAAAAAAAACAGATAAAGAATGAAGAAGAAGACGAAGAAGAGGGAGAGAAAGTCTTTGGTATTCTAATTGCAGGGGTAATATGCATATATTCATGTGACAACAGAGGCTTAGCTTAGGGACATGCGTTTCAAGCCCAAAGAAGACCTTCTGTAGTCTTTGACTGGAAGAATGAAAGGAATATTTTTTTTTCTTCTTCTACCCCTTTCTCTGTGAAGGGACCGGGCCCACACAGATAAACACAGACACACAGACACACGCACTCGCACACGTACGCACACACACACACACACGCACCCACACACCCACACAAACACACAGATACACACACACACAGACACACACACACACACACACAAACACGCACACAGAGAGAGAGAGACAGAGACAGGGACAGAGACAGAGACAGAGACAGAGACAGAGACAGAGACACATACAGACAGACAGACAGACAGACAGACAGACAGACAGACAGACAGACAGAAAGGCTCCAACCTACTGTCTCAGGGACCCCAGCAAAACCCTCGTTATGCTTTGAAAATCCTCCGGTCTACCTCCGAGGTCCAACCTCCACACCTCCCCTGTGCCGAGCCGGGGCTGAAACAGATAACATTAGTGGGGGGAGCGGGGGCGGGGGCGGGGGCGGCGGCGGCAGCCAGGTAGAAAGAGCACCTTTGAATGTCAACCGTCAAATATCAGAGGAAAGACTGGCAAATGGCACAGCAAGCTCGTCAGAGCCCATAAAGACACGCATTATCTCAACACGGAACACGTCTGATAACGGGAATAAAGAGCTGCCGCGCGATTGGGGGGAGGGAGAAAAATGTGGATTTTAATCATGATAATTGGGGATTGGAATTGGGAAATGAATCACATTAATTTAGTGTTGCTAAGTGCAGCTCTGAATGCAAAATGAAGAAGAATTCAAGGGAGTTGAATAAAGACCAGGCGTGGTATGAGGTATGTTTTCATAATGGATTCGCCGTTTTTATTTATGCAAATACTAAATTGTAATTATTTGAGTTGGTGCACATTTTTGGAGTGTTTTTTTTTTTGTATAATCCCCCCAGCGCAATCATAATTCAACTATGAACGCTCATTAATTCAAACTATGAATAGTTGAGCAGGGGTGAATACCGGGACATGATAAAGAATGATAGATGATACATGTAAAACGGTTCCATATTAAGAGGAGACATATGAAACATAATAACTCCATATTCAAAAAACAAAGTGATGGAAGTAAAAGGTAAAAAGAGAAGGCATCACTATGGGCATCACTTTACTATTAGAATGACACTGAGAAGAGTGTACTCCTGGGACCACAGACCTCCAATCACATAACAGCATAGAATAATGGATTCATATTCAATGGTAAGTCTGGTTCAACATCAATGTCATGCTGTAGTAACATCACTCTGATTACCTAAGTTTTCTCCATACTTGCATCAGATTGAGGCTTGGAAGGCCGGTTTGTCCCCTCAGGGGATATCTTCTTGTTTGTTTGTGTGTGTGTGTGTGTGTGTGTTTGTGTATGTGCGCGCATGTGTGAGTGTGTGTGCGTGCATGTCTGTGTGTGTGTGTGTGTGTGTGTGTGTGTGTGTGTGTGTGTGTGTCTTTTCTGTGTGTGTATGTGTATGTGTGTGTGTGTGTGTGTGTGTGTGTGTCTGTGTCTGTGTGTGATTTAACAGAATAGTTAGTCGTGGAGTACATGGTGTTTCACTGTCACCTGCAAGTTGTGTAGGGTTCCTTGAAGTACCATAAGAGTACATCAGCGATGCATAGCCACCTGAACATGAAACATCCGCTCATGGTAACCGCTAATGGTAACTAATGGTAACCGCTAATGGTAACTGCTAATGGTAACCGCTAGTGGTAGCGCTAAAAACACAGAGGAGAGGCAGTTTACTGGACAGCGGAAGACGGCAATTAGTGACTTTTCCGAACAGCCAGTTAGAGACCAGAGAAGACAACAGATAACAGGTTTGCCTGTCAACCTGGGGATGTATCTAGCGAGATCGCAAATAATGGTACAAGCTACATCCAAGGAGTTGGGTTAATTGCG
>NC_139672.1:9200131-9247631 GCF_951799395.1 Argentina silus | reverse complement strand
AATAAAAGCCCTTGTGAAAACAAAGAAATGATCTTGACAGCCCTAGTCCTCCTGAACAATGTCCTTTGCTGTATTGGACTCTCAGAGTAGCAAAGGCGTATGCAATTCTTTTAATTAATTTAGAAACGAATGTATGTTCTATAGGCTATTCCTAGCAATAGACAAATAGGCAAAGATTTAATAAAGTTATTTAAGGTTCTTATGAATACTCAAAATCACCTCCATTATCACCTTCATACGGTTCAAAGTGGGCTTTGCAAGCAACACAATGTTTGCATGCAAATGAGGGTCGCAATCCCCAAGAAATAAGTGTACATTGCTTTAATAATTGACCATCATTTACCTCATTTATGTCTCTGTGCCTGCGTGTGTTTCTATCCCTTCCTTCTGTGCTTGACTCCCTGGTTGGTGTTGGCTGGCTGGTAAGTGGAGCTGTGCTGTTTTTGACTGAAGTGTGGCACACAATTGTATGTCTCTCTGAGAGCCATGTGATGTGTACAAAGACCCTATCCCTCAGCAGGGAAATCAGGCTTACTACATTCACGTCACAAACAATCACCACTCATTGCAGGCTGCTTTATACACTCTCCCTCATTTGCCAGGGAGTGTGTGTGTGTGTGTGTGTGTGTGTGTGTGTGAGTGAGTGAGTGAGTGAGTGAGTGAGTGAGTGAGTGAGTGAGTGAGTGAGTGAGTGTGTGTGTGTGTGTGTGTGTGTGTGTGTGTGTGTGTGTGTGTGTGTGTGTGTGTGCAAGTGAGTGTGTGCGTGTGTGTGTGTGTGTCTATTTGAGGTCATTAAATGTGCCATCAGTGGGTCTCAAAGCAATTTTTGATTGGGATTTTAATGTCTCTGCAGTGGCTTACTGTCATTATGAGACAGACTCAATGGGATATTCCATGGTTATGCACTCTCATCTACTTGATGTGACCTTCATTTGTATATGTGATACAGCAGCACACATGCTCTCCATGCTCTGATAGGTGATTCCATTTAATTCCAACGTTCTCCCCAAAGAATGTAAGGGGGCCGCTGAGCCACCTTGTCGAATCTGCCACCATGTAAATATATCAGAGCAAATGAAACTCATGGTTAGTAATATACAGCTAGAGTGACTCATCATTGACCGCCACTGACCCTGTTGTGAAAGTGAAAGCGTTGTTATGTTCCTCGGTTAATTCAGCGTTTAAGATGTATTTTTTCTGCCGCATGTTGACATCAATACACGAGTGGGTTTCGATAATGCATTCAACCCTGAATTCCATGTTATACTTTTCCCAATAGAATGAACCACAGGCACCACTGTAATTCTTGCTAGCATTGCTGTCAGCACCGGGCTCAGAGTGGCGTGTCCAGTACAGTTGACAACAGTTGATATACAGTTGACATACAGTTGATATACAGTTGACATACAGTACAGCTCAGTCAGCTATGAGGTCAGACAGCCCTGCTGACATCACCCACACCTGGCACAGCCCTGCCTCATAACCTGGAAATGTTGACGCTCAAGCACTTTTCCTATCTGTCAGATTACAAGATGTAATTACCATAGCCAGAGATTGTATATAGTACCTTTAAAGAGGCTTTGTCATAGCCATGTTAAAAAAAAGAAGAATCCTATTTGAAAAAAAAAAGAAAAAAGAAGAAAAAAAGAAGAATCCTATTTTACAAGATGTAATGGCCATGATACATAAGCAAGAATGCTTTGCTAGGTGGAAGGTTGTATAACCAAGAGGTTTTTCAGTGGTTTTGTTTGCAAATTCTAGTTGCTAATTGTTAAGTGTTGGTAGGGTGGACCCAAGTGTGGATGGATAACTCAAGACAAATGATATAGCAAAAATAAAGTTTCTCTTTAATGAGAGGGGTACAAAGGCATATACTTGAAAAAAGGGTAAGAAATAAAAGTGGAGAAAACCAGTCTCCATAAACTAAGATACACACTACCCAAGTGGAGTAAAATGTGAACTAAGAAATAATAAACTGGCCAACAAGTACAAGGCAACGGGGTAAACGACAAGATAACAGACTGGCAGGCAGGATACACTTTTGACAGGGAGAATCTCTGACAAAGACACAGGGGAACAAAAGGGCTATATATACACAACACAGGGCAGGAAAACACAGGTGAACGGAATGAGTAGTGATGAGGCAGCACTGGCACCGGACCGCCAGAGGAGGGCACCAGAGTCACCAGAACAGCAACCTCAGGCGTGACACTAATGTTTGCTAATACCTTCCCCTTCCCCTGACCACTTCAGAGTCCCCCTCACCCTAACCCTTACCTGAACCACTCATAGGCAATGCCGAATACTGCCGAACCACCACGTAAGCCGTTGTTAACGCAGTGTTTTTAAATAATTTTTTGATTTACCCAGACATTGCCCAAGACTGAGTATAAAGACGTTTAGCAATGATACCGCGTTGCCTGGCGACCTTGCCTTGTGCCACACATTCTTTCCATCCCATTAAACACATCACCACAACCGTCAAGGGCTCTTTGAGTTTCCACTCAACAAAACCCACACAACAAGCACTTAAGCAATAACCTATCTACCCTCCCGACATCTATGGCATGCATTCTATGTACTCTGTCTCTATGGCTCTTTGAAGGACACAATGAATACGAGCACATCTGTATCATTAGCCTCGCCATGCCAAGAGTGGAGTAGGGGGTAGGAACTGGCAAGGAGGGCAGTACCCTCTATGCTCTCTGTGTGTTAGCAGATTACAGGCTGGCACGGCAGAGGAGAGCCCTGTAGGGCACCAGGACATGGCTCCTACCAGGAGTGTAAAACAAGCATGTCACTCATGAATTAAACATGGCAGAAAGGGCTCTGGCTATACAATTGGGAGTGAACTTACTGAGCGAGAGCGAGAGAGAGAGAGAGTGAGAAAGAGAGAGAGAGAGAGAGAGAGAGAGAGAGAGAGAGAGAAAGAGAGAGAAAGAGAGAGAGAGAGAGAGAGAGAGAATGCGTGTCTTTACTTCATGACAATTAAGTGAAGAACAGGTGCCTATCCAGCACCAGGGAGTCAGGCGATTTTGAAGAGAGAGGGATTAGTCGGAGGCAGAGCGAATGAGCTTTTTTTCTGCCATTTTGCATTGTTTACCGAGCATTGTTGTCTGTGTGCCTTCTCTCCTGCTAACAATAAGCTTCTTTTGCACAGAGGCCAAGTGTCTGTTTACCATTCATTCCAAATAAATGGCTTATTGTCGTTTGGTCTTTTGTACCCTCTTGGAAGTATGTCTTCCTCAAGAAAAGACTCAGAACAAAAAGGTTCCCATTTAGGATATTGGGCTTTTTTGGGGGCTTTTTGTTTTTTCATTTTTCTTTCTCTTCACATTCTATTGTATTTAAGGGGACATGCGAATCCATCACCCATTTAAAGAAACAGCATTTTAAGAAAACAGAAAACAACAGTATACACAGTTAATTTCCTTTGTCCTTTCGACTTTTCTCTCTCTTTTTTTTGGAAGGGGTCATAACAATGAACTGTCAGAACTCCAGCATGAACTATCAGTGAAGGTGTTGTACTGTGTGAACAATGGGACAAGCTATCTATTCTTAGAACCTCATCAACTCCATGGTTGTCCTGATTCCCCATCTGTAAGTGTCACACCATGGTGTTGCTTATGCATCATACAGCCACTAGTGTTCCATCTCCTTTATCTGGTGTCACTGAAGCAGAGTCAAGCGCCTCCACTGTCTGGATGTCTGTCTGTCTGTCTGTCTGTCCATGACTTGTCTTTCATCCAAAGCTTTCACAAATAGAGAGCTGAGCTCCGTGGATAGAGAGGGTCTGTTGTCGGATAATCGCTTTGAAATCTGGTAAAAGAAGCTCATTTTCAGAGACAAAGAATAGTTAATAACCCAAAACAGTCAAATGTCCTGAATCCATTTGGAGTCAAAGTCATTGGTGCAGTAAACGTTTGTATAGTGAAACAAAAGAGCAGGATTTGAAAAGGGAGGCTGAACAGAAGTTGAGAAATGCAATTTCTGAAGCGAGTCAGGGGAGAGCAAGATCAAGAGCTTCAGTGAGCTCTCTCTCTCTCTCTTTCTCTCTTTCTCTCTCTCTCCCTTCCCTATCGCTCTCTTCCCTATCTCTCTCTTTCTCTCTCTCTGCCTTTAATCAGACAGGACAACTCGTAGGACAGTGAAATGTGCCTATATGCCCTGTTGGACCTAATACTTTCGCAGTTTTGGATTCATAAATATTTATTGTCATTTAACAAAAGACTGAAGCCCATCCCCAATCTCCCTCTAACAAAACCGAAGGGAGGATTATGTCCCAGGGAGTTGTCTGAGGCACCATTGGTTTTCATTCTATAAATCTGCCGATGCTCGAGTACTCTTGTTATTTCAAATCATTTGGGTGAGACTGCAGGGTTTAAAGTTTGCATAGTTTCTTCCTCTTCCTCCAACAATTGTGCTCAGCGAAATAAAATAACTTTTCTTACTGTACATTAATACATTCATCATCATTAATGATGGGTTTTAGATTCCCTCAAATCAAAGGGTGCCTAAAAAGGCAAAATCAACGTTAAGAACAAACATTAATCAATCTTTTTTTGAAGCATAATTCCTCACAGCGCTCACTCAAAGAAAACAAACCAAACCAAACAAAACAAAACAAAGGCTCAGAAATCAGCGTAGGGAAAAACAGCCTGGGAGAGAGAGAGAGAGAAAGAGAAAGAGAGAGAGAGAGAGAGAGAGAGAGAGAGAGAGAGAGTTTGTCCAACGCCAAATGAGCCTCGACGTGACTTTAGCAATTCAAATCACCTCTCCTGTGCCTTAGCATTAGGAGGCGGTGGAGAGAAACCCTTGTTAATGGTTTTCATTTACCCCCCAGCCAGACTAATCACACCAGTATCGGTTCCACTCGCTGCTCTGAGTGACGCATTGGAAATACCGCGGGGCTCTGGTGCTGTGGGGTGGAGGGGGGGTGATACGCGGTGGAGCGGGTCGAGACACCACCACCGCCCACCGCCCTCCTTTGCCCCCGGTGCCAGTTTTCTGTACATAACCTTAAGGCAAGGGGAGAGGAGACGAAGGCTGAATCACTGAAGCGCGCATATGTGTGAGAGTACGTAGGCACACACACACACACACACACACACACACACACACACACACACACACACACACACACACACACACACACACACACACACACACACACACACACACACACACACACACACACACACACACACAGTAGAGAGTGCCATGTATGCCCTTTTTGCCAGTACATACTGCAGCCTGCTGTGCCTAAAGCACTGGGAGGGATCCAGAGCCAAGTGTGCAGTGTGTGTGTGTGTGTGTGTGTGTGTGTGTGTGTGTGTGTGTGTGTGCATGCAAACGTCTGTGCCTATGTGGATGCTTGGCAGTACCCACTGTACTGGAGACCCCTCTGGGTAATCTGGCCAAATTCAGGGCCAGCATATCAACGGGTTTATGTGCTTTATCAGAAACATGTTCTGCTTTAAGCAGAGGCATATGTAGTGTGTGTGTGTGTGTGTGTGTGTGTGTGTGTGTGTGTGTGTGTGTGTGTGTGTGTTTGCCTGCGTGCTTGCCTGCGTGCTTGCTTGCGTGCCATGGTTGCGTGTGTGTGCGCGTGTGCGTGTGCGTGTGTGTGTTTTACCATGCTATTGTTGTCAGTCCATCTCCCAAGCTGTGTGTGTGTTGCCTGGAGTGGTTTTGCTGGAACATGACACATTGTACAGCAGCTAAGGCTAGTGTAAGCTCATTACACTCCTCTATGAATGCCTGTGACTGCCTCTCCAGACGCACATTAACTGTGCTGGAGATGCAAGGGGTGATATATGATACATAATGCATCCAAGTCAATTATAGCAATGTCTCAAGATGTCAAAGACATTATATTGCAGTCACTCATGCTTAGAACGAGTCTTACATTATGAACTCGCTGTTGATTTTAGTAGGTTTGAGGTGATAGATTTGTTCTGATATTTCAGCCTCGTAATGACTTCCCTGCCTTTCGTGGGAATGTCTCTTTGGTCCTCACGTTCACAGACACCAATAACAGACTCCAAAGATAAACGCAAAGCCTGGAATCAATACTAGACATTGAGAGCTCTCTTATGACTGCACAAATGATGTGATGGAACACATCTAACGAACCAGAAACACACACAAAAGTGATGTCCCATCACTTTTGGGTACCCCTGAGAGTGTTTCTGAATGATGAAAGCAATATGTACACAAATACCATCAAATAAAAGCTGAGCATCTCTACTCTAACACGTTTTGTCATTGTTTGATTTAAAATCCAAACTTCTGGAGTGTAGCGCCAAAACAAGAAAAAATATTTCACTGTCCCATTACTTCCGCAGGCCACGGGATACATTTGTGCAGTAAAGTGTCGGTAGCTATTGTAGGAAACAACTGTATTTCCCCATGATTGCTGAAACCCCAGCAGAGAGTGTGTGAATGCCCACTGGCATATGGGGAATGACAGAAGAGCAGGAAGAACGCCTTGGAGCTAGAAAACCTCCCCTTCCCGGCCCGGACTTTTCACAATTAATCATTTACCACTGAAGGTTCCATTTGTGGAGAGCGTGTCCATTTGCCACATGGCCGAATAGCTGAATAAGTCAACAACAACAAGGGAGAAGAGAATACATTCTCATGCCTCGGCCATTTCTCAAAACGTCTCGCCTCGTTGAAACGGAGATGATGAGGAAGAGGAAGTAGAAAGGGGGGGCGGGGTAAAAAAAAAGAAAAGAGGAAGAGCCAAATGCAAAGTGTCACTGCATGCCGACCAAGCGCTTCTGACACTGATGAAATAATAAAAGATCATGCTTTATTCAGGGTAAGAGCCCTTTTGATGTTCAGAAAGAGTCTCTCTCAGACCTCAACTGTTGTCGACGACAACGTCTCTTCAGTGTACAATAGTGAGGCCTATACAGTGAATTGAGGGGCCATATCTCTAGTGCCTGTGATTAGAGGCCTACTTGAGCATGAGAGTGAAAGTCATTTAGATCCCTCCCCTACTCTCACTCCCTCTGTGTACGCCACAACAAAACAGAGCCTTTTACTCTCATGTTTAAAGGGAAACCTGTACGCTTTAGGGGATAAAGGATTCGATGTGACACGCTTTGACTGCTTAATTTATGTGTGTGTGTGTGTGTGTGTGTGTGTGTGTGTGTGTGTTGTATGTGTATGTGTCTGTGTGTGTGAGGCTACTGCATCCTCATCATACGCACATAAAAGCATGTGCCCTTTCCTGCTCGGGCGAATGTGACCCACCGCATGTTCCCTCCTGATTAAACAGAGCTTTTGAGTGGTTGCCACGCCAACACCATCCTAAAATATGGAGACATGTGACACTTGTGTTAAGCCCTGAGGAAATAATGTGACAAGGGAACACTGAAATGTCTAAGCGATGTTTTTTTTCTCTCTGTCCGAGTGTCACATTGAAAGCCCTTGTCAAGCAAATGGAGGTGTGTTCAGAAATGATAAAGGTGAGTTATGTGTATGTAATTACGATGTGGTATTATATTCAAAACAGGACATCTTTTATTCCACTCCTCGCGATGGTGTGACTCGTATTAAAAGATATTCAATAAGAGTATTGTGTTATAATTCCATTATTATGTTACTGGTTTTGAACTAATGTTCAAAACTAATGTTTTGAACATTGCATTCCAAAGAGGATGGTTTTCTACTGTATATGAATTGAGCACAGGGCGAGATGCCAATTCGTTCTGATCCGGGGTACTTGAGTCAAGGTTTGGGAAAACATAGCAACCTGGTCAAAGCAGCCTGAAGGCATGCATTCGTGACACTTTTTTGTATTGCAACAGGATTTCCATTCTCGTATTCATTTTGTGTTTGATATATTTACGTGTCATCTTTGCCAATCAACTGCACCACACTTCAACGTTATTTCATCAACATCAACCGGCAGATGCTAGCTGGCTAGTAATGCTACCAGTCTATCGTAATGGCTGTTAGCATGTTAGGTCGTATCTTCTGCACCCGTGGTGGCAGTTTGCCGACGGTGTACAATGATTTCATTTAAATACGTTCTTAGTGACACCCAGAACAACATAGCAGGCTTATGATAAAACAACATTCGTGTCAGGTTTAAGAGAACGGTGAGGATAAGTTTGGGGTATTTTTGCTGGGTGTCAGTGGCAAGACCCTGCAGCTTTCCCCAAAGTGAGCGGCGTGGTCTTACGGATTCCCGTGTGTTCCGTAAAGCCGTCTTGCCCTATGCCAAGACGTTATACTATCCGATATGTTGTTCCACTGACACCTCCAAAATTGGTCCTTTCCAATAGGGATAATAGCCATGAGTAGGCTGCGTACAATAGAAGTCCATCCAATGGACTGTCCTCAAAAATCCCACGTTCCCTTCTCCACTGCTCCAACACCGTCCAACGAAAGGACTACATCCCACAGTTTTCTCTCTCTCCCTCCCTCACCACTCCCTCCCTCTCCCTTTCTCTCTTTTCTCCCTCCATCTATTTCAGGATGAAACACCTCATTCAGCAGGGCCCTTATCACACAGGGAGGCGCTGGGGGCTACCTGAACGCCACACTACCATTTGTTATCTGGACCCGGTGGAGCACAATCAGAGGGGGCTGTCTGCACAGGGTGTGTGTGGTGTGTGTGTGTGTGTGTGTGTGTGTGCGTGCATGTGTGTGTGTGTTGCACAATCAGAGTCTGTCTGTCAGAGTGGAGCTCTCTGCGCCGCTTCGCTCCGACTACCAATGATCCGCCCTGTCAGAGAGCACCAACACGGGTCTCTGGCCCGTCACCGCGCAGCGTAGTGTTGTGTGATGATAAGAGATGGCGGGAAACGCTCTGGAGCCCCCAGGGTTCCACACGGCAGAGTGACGATGCGACACTGGCCTCAAGTCTTCGTAAGCCGTGTCAAAGGCTGTCATAGGCTGCCTTTGTGTGTTTCTAGGCATTGTCTGTTTCTGTGTGTGTGTTTCCCTGTCTATGTCTGTGTGTGTGTGTGTGTGTGTGTGTGTGTGTGCGTGTGTGTGTATGTGTGTCAGTATGTGTGTGTGTGTGTGTGTGTGTGTGTGTGTGTGTGTGTGTGTTTCCCTGCCAACACAGAAATGTCTTCCAAAATCTCTGATTGAAGCAGCACAATGTTGGACTTCTGGGGGACATTATTATGTTTAGTAGCCCCAGGGCTCAGATGTCCTCTGAGGAGCCAATTACAGATCTGGAACGAGAGGGAAGAGCTCAGCGGCGATGCTCTATGCCCCTGTGGCATCTCCTCTGCCCTCCTTATTCTGGCCAAGCAGCACTTCACCTGCTGGGTCCCCATCGACCAAGGAGTTGCTCCTAAATCAGACATTTTCTCCTAAGTAATGTACAGTTCCACCACAGCCTCATATGGTAGCCCTATACGGTATGTCTCTGCTTAAAAAAGTGGTGCAGAGAGAACAGAATAGGTAGCGGACTACATCATCGGGAATGGGGTGTGATTTGGCATTAGCCCCCTGTTCTCTCCTTCACTGCCAGACCAGGGCTCCGTGAGGAGGGAGGGAGGGAGGGAGGGAGGAAGGGAGGCGGGTGGGGGAGGTCAGCTTCAGTCCCCCACCAAGGCAACTCCTCTCAGGGAAGGACGTGTGACGTAGAGCCAGTCACACATGGCTGCCCAGAGAGCAGCTTTTCCGCCAGCCTGTCCCCCTCACGTTCTGACACCCCTCGCCGTGAGAGAGGTGAGGGGAACAGATTTTTTCACCGGCAACGGTCGTAGTGGAGGGGGGGGGGGGGGGGGGGGAGGAAGGAAGGAGGGAGGGAACGAGGGAAGGAGACGGTTGATTTTCTCCCAGCGAGAGTGTCAGTGTCTTTCGACAGACGGCTCCTTAACAAGTGGTCGCCCCCTCTTGAACTCTGCCACGGCGTGCAGCCGTCTAGCAGACGGGCCGGCGTGGAGGTGGCGCGACCCTGGGCAAAGGGCCAGTCACCTGGGACGGATGGAGGGGAATCGGGGAGGGAGACACCATGGGAACCAGCTGCTGGTGATGACACCATGTTAGGAGAGAAGGCATGGATAGAAAGAAAGATAGAAAGTTGTGCCAAACTCAGGTCAAGATTCAGAACGATACTGGGCACCGCACTGGCCGCAAACGTTCCATGATTTAGATGAACAACGGGTTGCCTTGTTCTTCTTCATTTCATTAGCGTTGCCAGGTCAATCGCCTGTACCGATCCTAAGCGGGAACGCCTGTTGTATCTGTTCTGTGGTCCAAAACCTACTTTTTGAGAAACGACGGCGGTAATCTGTTTCAAATCCACAAACACCACTGTCGACTTCCCCACAATCAACATGCACTTTGAATTCAGATGAATCCTACTGTACACGCCTTCCAAATACAGTCAACATACATTACCCTTAGCAACCAACATGTTGATCCTCCACAATCAATATATGCATCACTCTGTACAACGGTTGCTAAGCTTTTCCCCCTTTTACCCTGTGCTATCAAATTACTATCAGCAGGCTGTCTCGCCCCACTCCGTGATACGGAGCATGTCTGGCATATGGGATATGAATGCTATATCTTATACATTGTGACACCTAATCTTCTGGATTTGTCATCCAGATTCGAAGCGTATTAAGAGTGATTTTAAACACATGCAGCCACATGGCCAGCATCATTTCCAGTCCTTGTGTATTAGCTTGAACATACATATTTATGAAAACAAAGTAAGCGTAAACTCAAATTGCATTTTATCGGAATGGAATAAATGTTTTTTTCTCAAACTTTACTGAGGGTAATGCCTTATTAAGTCCTTTTCGTATGGAAACAAAACCGTAATGAAAACTGAAAATTCTAATTCGAAAACCCTCTTATCAAAAATACAGTTAATCCATCATTTGACAGCCTGCTGCTAGAAGGAGTTAGTTGGACCGGTGCACAAAATGATTTAATTACAGTTCATCTTGATTCCCCAAAGATTGATTTGCTGTGCTTAGTTATCAATACGGCTTGAATACAAATGGAAATACAATACCTCTGGAGCAGCTCGAACCAATGGGTCTCGAGTACATTCCACCTGTTCTGCCCCCCTTCACACCTCACCCAGTATCTACATATGAAAACCACTGGAATCAATACAGAAACCCATGGGGGGGTGGGGTGGGGGGGGTGGGGGGGGGAGGTTGTCGGAAGAGGAAAATCGATGGTCGGCAAACAGTCATTATAGGGGAATGGAACAGGGGCAACAGAGGAGCTCTGTACACACGCCCTCCAGATTCACATCGATGGAGGAGTCGGTCGAAAGATGTGGAGCTCTGACGACGCGAGGCGGTCATTACGGCTCCGCCCGCCTTTATCGACTCCAATAAAGCGGGGAGGTGGCTGTCAGTGTCGCTAAAAGGATTTGCGGAGTCAAGGCCAGCGAGGAGTCCAAAAATCTGAGCCACTGACCCTTTTCACTCCCCTCTCATAAAATATTGAGTGGTTTTTGTTGGGGGGGTTTTTCACGATGGCCGTTTTGCAGCTCAGCAGGGGTCTGACAACTCGAAAATAAGGGGGCAGAGAGGTGGAGGGATAGAGGAGTAGAGAGATAGAAGGATACAATTAAATAGAAGTCAGCTCCCGTTGTTTTTATTTGGGGTTTCAGGAATGGGCTTCTCCAGACGAAATGAGATGGCGGTTTGTATTGTCGTAAACAATGTTAATTTTGAAAAAGGTTGAATTATGAGTTCATCTCAGTTGTTAGACTGGTTGTATTATCCGTATTCTCTCTATAATAGATCCGGGAATCTTCTTAAAGTCTGTTTCTCAAAATCGAAATGCCAAGTCACAATTGCAGACTCGATTAAGAAAAAAAAAAAACCCTTTCTATCACTCCATTCTTTCTTTCTCCCTCCCTCCCTCCCTCCCTCCCTGTCTCTCTCTTCCCCTTGTCTCTCTCTGTCTATTGCTCTGTCTCTTGTGAGCAATCAATAGTTATTATCTTCTAAGCGTAGCAACAGAGCCTGCATTGGGCCTCCATTCCGAGTCGATGGTACTTTTTCATTAGGGCTGACACCAGTCTAAACAAAGAAGGCCTATTTCCCTGCTACCAGATAAACATGCTCCCCATAATGGCCACCAGATAAAAGGGAAGCAGGAGGGAACATTGAGTTTCACGTTATGGAGGAATCACTAAGTCTTGTCCACTTCTCTTTCTCCCCTCCTCCTCTTCCTCCTCCTCTACTCTGCTTTCCTTATCTGTCCTCAAGGCTCTTTATAAAACGGATACATTACATATTGTTTATCCTCCTGTTGATCTGTCCATCCATCGATTCCATCCCTCCAATCCTCACATCCTTCCAGTTTTCCCTTCGTCCCTTCATCCATCCATCCGTCCATCCATCCATCCATCCATCCATCCTCCCACCTATCAATTGGTAGGTGGGTGGTTGTTTTGTTTTTTGGCGTGGTTGTTGTTTCATAAAATAAATAAATGATGTCGGCGCGGTGGAGTGGAAAGCATAACGAATGGCGGTGGGAGAAAAGGCAATTTAGGGAGAAGTGCAGAGGCTGGCGAAGGAACGGAATGGGTTTTTACTGTGAAGTATAACCAATGCATTACAAAACGCATTACCAGAGCTTTATTGAAAAAGCCAAGTACCCCTCTCTCCCCCTCCGAACACGGCCAGCATTAACTCGGCCTACATGCTTAGGCACTCAAAGTCACTTTCAAAAAGTCAGAGGAGGGCTTTACCGCAAGGCACACACACACACACACACACACACACGCACGCACGCACACACACACACACAAACACAACAACCACAACAGGTGAGAAAGCAGAACCAAAAGGTGATAGTTTTTCAATTCAACACCAGGATTGGTTAAAGATGCGATTGCTGACTCACCGGCAGGATGATTCACATTCTAAAGCGGATAGGTCCAACCAAGCATTATGATTGGCTGAGAGGTGTCCTAAGCCGTTTATTCCCTGATAATGTTACACCTATGAAGTGTTTTTACTGGTTTACCAACTCTATCACTGCGCATTTGAATTGTACACTGTTGTTAACAAGCTCCAACAAAATGTTTCATGTGTCAATGTGTTCATTATTTTTGGGGGGGGGGAAACAGTTGAATGGCTACAAGAGGATAGAGAGGATGGAGAAGAGGTTACAGGTAGGGGTCTTGCTCCAGTGGTATAGGAGGGCACCGACACTTTAAAAGACACCTAAAGAGACAACATACAAAGTGGGCCATCACAATGATTCTCAGACTGGTGTCGGGAGGAAAACATTGCCATTATTGATTTCAACTCAATGAGAAAAGAACTTCTGAGAAATATCTTCGGCTTTCGACGGTGCTGTAAGATATTCAAAGGTCTACCACTGCATCAGCAGCTACAATAGTATCCGTGAAGGGCTGAACAGATACATCAATTATCCACCGCTAAGTCTGTCATGGTGCCTAATGAAGGACAGGGATTCACAACTTCAAACAATGTTTTTGTGGAAGTGGTGAAGACCTTGAGACGAGAGGGCAAAGACTAGACGGAGCATCGCAGCACAATATCAGACCAGGATTTAAGCACCATCAAATCATCGAAGGCACTGGAGTCCACTACTCAGGAGGGACTTGTATCAAAAGTATCGATATACAGCTGCACTTTGGGCGCAGAGGAAAAGAGGACAATCGGGGATTGAAAATAGACTATTTTCATGTTTGCACTGATGAGAACGGTGTCAAATACACCACCGTGACATTAAAGAAGACACCAAAATTCACAATAATAGGCATGTGATGAGGCATTATTTCACCAATGTGTACAATTTAAAGATCAAAATTCCTTTTCAAAATGTTATATACTTTCTGTTGGGTGATCCCATCACTTTCCATTCATCTCCTAACTCGCGCTTTTATTTTGAAGCCGCGAAAAGTGAAACCAAGTCTGAATGGAGTTAGATGGAGCTTATTGGAGTTCAGGGAACACAGATAGGGAACCGATGGGTGTAAACTACCTCGCTACAATGTTGCCAAGGGTCTGCAGAGCAGCAGGGACAAGCAGGTTTTACACAAACCACTGCCCCTGAAGTACCCTTGTGCAAAAACTGTCCAACGATGCTGAACTTGAAGCCCGTGAAATCATGTCTGTTCTGCGGCCATACGTGTGAGGGCTCACTGAAGAGCTACTGGGGGCCAAAATTCACTGACAGAAAGCACTGGAGTGACATTCCCGCCGGGGAGAAAGCAGCAAGACCAGGCCAGCTAAAAGGAAGGCAGTGTCCCGGGACGTATATGAGTCAGGCATGTTTTTCAGTGGCTGCACTATTAATGGAAACATTCAAATAAATGGACAAAACTAGCAGGAATACTATTGCTCGCTAGCCGAAGGAAAAGCCAGGCAAAAAGGTTTGTTATTATTGTAGCAGTTAGGGACCGTTTACTCTGGCGAACAGATGACTTTGAATGAAATGACTTAATTGTATATATACATCTATATTTTATCAATGCCTTCTTAATTTTGTGTTCTATAGTAACCGTTTTATAAAAGCAATAAGGCTGTCGAGTCTGTGCTTTATTGTGAATAACGGCACAGCTGAGAGCTCGCTAACAACGGCCCTCAGCTGTGACATTATTTACGACAAAACACAGACTCGAGTGCCTTATTGAGCAACACTTGAATCTTTTTCCAACCATTATTAATACATGGTTCTGCTATTCCTGACTCCACATTATTATACTTCTTGACTTCAATATGCATCGAAGCTGACCTTAAATCCTTGTGATATAATGGCCCATTGGAGTATGCATTTACCCTGGTCCTTGTCATGAGTCCTGAGTATACCATAGAGGTCTCACTCTAACCACCTAGTAGCTATATAGACTGGTGGAAATGTAGCAAACACCCACAGTGCATACTGTACTTTCTCTGGCCCACCAGTGTACAGTATGCAGTACCTGACCCATGTAGTCACATGCCAGCAAAGTCCTACAGTATTGAAGCTTTACCTTATCCCACTGGACACATGCTTTCTCCAGTACCACCAGAGCACCGGCCATGCTATCTATGGGTTCGCTAGCTTACCCTGGCCGCCCTACCATGGCTCACTATCATGGGCTTCATGGATTTAAGCTTACCAAGGCCCTATACCGGTCATGCGACTGGGGGTCTAGTAAAGCAATTGCCCTGACCCCTGATAGAAACCCTACCACAAGCCTCACTGTGAGCTTTCTAGACCCCAACCCAATATTCACTCTAACACACACACACACACACACACACACACACACACACACACACACACACACACACACACACATGTATTCATGAACATACATACACACACACACACACACACACACACACACACACACACACGTCCTGCTTCCCAGAAGCCCCTTGTAGATATATTGGACACGTTGTCCTAGGCCCTGGGCTGATCTATAGGCTCAGCCTCAGTGATGGGGGGGGAAGGCTGGAGTCCATGTGTTGTTTCACTGTGCCTCAGCCTAGCTCTCTGCCTCTATCTGACAGAGCTGCTCCCAGAGGGGCTTGGGCTTCTGCTGGAGCCAGATAGTCAGTGTGTGTGTGTGTGTGTGTGTGTGTGTGTGTGTGTGTGTGTGTGTGTATGTTCATGAATACATGCATATGTGTGTGTGTGTGTGTGTGTGTGTTTGTCTTTGTGTGTGTGTGTGTGTGTGTGTGTGTGTGTGTACTTGTGTGTAACCCCCCTCAGATCTAATTTGGGGGGTTATATAAACACTAGTCTAATGGTCCCCGCTGTGCGTCCCTAGGCCAGCGCTGCAGTGGAGATAGGGCTCGGGATCCTCTCTCTGAATTTGTTCTTAATCCAATACCGCCTCTCCATCTCGCACCACAGAGTCTCTCTATTGGAAGACATAAAAGCTCTTTCATCTTGTGCTTTTTCATTTTGCCTTGTGCACTTTCGACCACAGACGTCATCAAATTGCTTGGGCAAATCATGTTTTCTGCGGCTTAGAGAAGAAACCATGCCATTAAAAAAAAGGACCAGACGATCCCACAAGGTTATCCGCGCAGGAATCATCAGAAGTGACTAATCATCTGAATACGTCAGTGGTCTTTATCTTTCCACTTATAAGAATATTTCCCTCTTCAGTTGAGTTTACAGCAATTACAGGCCATGAAAGAGAATGACTCAAACGATTTGTTATTTGCTGCTTGTATTTTTTAGTGCCTGCTGATTTGGTTGGTGTGTTTGTTGACAATGTCGAGTCTCTGGGTCAAAGCCATTAGCATAGCTGAAAATCTGAGTGCCCATGGATCTTCTCTTCTCTCCCACAAACCCGGGTTCAAATAGAATTCAAAATCATTTCAAATACTTAGCTCTGCTTGATTGAGTTTGCCTGGCAACAATGGAACCAATAGAAAAGTCCCAGAACTACAAACCCTGTGCCCATCTGGCAATCCACACAGGCTTAAGCAAACGCTCAAACGCATTTCAAAGTACATCCGATCCTTATTCCATCAAGGTCTGTCCCAGTCCAACCAATCTTTACCATCAAAACCTCTCCTGTCAGAGCAGGAGGCCATTTCTAGATGTCCTACCATGTTAGAACATGTCTCCTGTCCCTTGATAAGTTTCTGACTTGCCACTTTGTCTTACTTAGGGAATCTGTCGGCCTGTGTTGACTTTCCTGCGGTCCTTCACCCAGTGTGGAGATTGATGAGGCTCATGCTGGCTTGGAGTCACTACTGCTCAGCTTCCTCTTTGTTTTTAAGTGACTTGGCACCGTAAAAAGAACCACTTTGTAAAAGTGGTTAAGAACAATTTTTTTTTTCTCATTTTCCTTTGGAAGTTGTCATGTCAGTGCTGGGATGACTGGCTGGTTTTGTGTCTGAAAAAGGTATTTCGAGGCTGAACTGAGGTTGGACAAGAATGTTCTATCTTCCCTCCTATGTGTTTACCACTGTAATTGTATATCGGCTATAGAGAGCCTTACCAAGCAGGTGACGTATGCAACCAGTGCCCGTTAGCAACCTCTCATGCTAAAACATACGTACGCGTGTAAAGTGCCGTTAAATTTACATTTATCAAATGGTCTATCAAATTAAACCTGATAGACCAAGACCCATATCACTAATCGTAGTAATCGTTGGGTAAAGTGGCATGGTACATCACGCTTCCTTTAAAAAAACTGCACACATTCCAGATTTTCCACTCATTTTAACTTCTCTGTTTCAATACAATATGTTCCCACCACTGTACAATGGATTCAATTGAATCAGGCTATTGCAGACATTATTTGATTCACAGGTAGGCAGCCATACGGACAGCTGAATAAGGATATTACATCTGATTGCGGCGTAGCCTGCAATTTTCTCCCTACAATGTTACAGCGCCGTTTGAGTCCTTTGTGGAAGTGCATTATGGCGGGGATAATACAGCCTTGTAAAAAGCATGTCCCACAGTCCAAGGTGAATAAGCGACTGAAACTCAGGCATTATCACATTAGCACCTGGAGCCAGAGAAAATCCTTCTCTCTCTGTCATAATAACAGGGTTAGATTTTCCAGCAGCATTCACACACACACACACACACACACACACACACACACACACACACACACACACACACACACACAGACACACAGACACACAGACACGCACCCACACACACACACAGACACACACACAGATACACACACAGACAGACAGACAGACACACACACACACAGACACACACAGACAGACACAGACACAGACACACACACACACACACACACAAACACAATATATGGAGCAGACTGGGTTGTTGATAAAGCTGCTATTGTCGAGCTTGACAATTGCGACACAATTGATGCACATGGCAACGTCATGCCAATTGCCACATGCCGTAAATACCATTCTGAGTGTGTTTAACATGAGTTAAATGTTAGTTTTGATAACAAGTCACTCTTTTGCTGGCCACGTTTTTCTTTTTTTTAATTTATATTATCTCAGTACAATACTTCAAGTGCATGGGCATTTTATATTACCACACGAGCATTTGAGTGTATCAACCGACCCTGAACTCTTCATTCTCCATCACAACAATATGGTCGCCAATGGATTTTAAAGCCGTCTCATGCATATTGCATTACTTCGTATTGCTTAACATTACATTTGGAGCTATGTTTGCCGTGTGTTTACTTTGGGTAGAGATACCCTCTAGAAGCCTTAAGATAGAGGCCCCTAATCGCAGCGAGCACAAACATATAATGTGATGATAATATGAGATTAGCTGCCGGGCCCGTGTTTGCTGACTGGCGAGAGAGAGAGAGAGCATCTGTTAAGAGTAATAAAGGAACATGGCTATCAGCTGTTCTGTCACACAGATAAGTGAGCTATGGGGGGCTTTGTATATATATTGCAAATTAAGGGAGAGAAAGCGTCAGAGAGGGGGGACCCTCTCTGGATTCTGACCACATAGACACACAAGGATTCAACAAGTTGACGACTGCAGCGACACGGTGGCAGAGCGATGTCACTGCTGACAATGGAAAGATTACCGGGGCCTACAAGCGCTGTTTGAGGAGATTCACTGTCTACTCTGAGGTGACTCACTGTCTCCTCTGGAAGATTACGGTTCAGTTTTCAATATCACGTACTGCATGAGGGATGAAGTTAAGTCTGGACGTATTGTTTTGAGCTGTTAGCATACTTTTATGCTAATGCATTTTTCTTTTGTGCGAAATGACAAAGCCATACGGGCAAATTGTTTGTGACGTGATATTGACTCAGCAGAAAGCCATTTTACATATCCAAGCACTGCAATGCATTCGTTGCAGGCTGGTCAGTTTTGATCATCCAATTTACAAAGGCAGTCTAAGTCGATTCTATCCAATTCTATTCATCCCCTTGCTCGCTGAGAAACCACATTGTCTATATCCTGAAGAGGAAATTGCTTGAACCGCATCCATATGTGTCCATTCAGTTCTTGTCACAATGAGAAGAAGCAGAAATTGATTTCTTGGAATTCAAAAGCTGTCAAAGCATTATAATATCTGTCCTTACCTCTTATTGATTATCCTTCAGCCATATTTGAATGAAAATTCTTTAGCGAATAACAGAATAAGCTATGGTAAAAGGTTCAAGGCTTTTACATTATCAGAGAGTCTCGTCATGGCTATGGTCGGTTCTGGTTCTGAATGGGAAGGAATGCCTTGCTTCAGCAGACACAGCCATGCCATAACATATAACCCAATAACATGGGTATTCTACCTACTCTCAGTCAACTAAAACACTTTTATGGATGTATTCCTTTGCATTTGTCATTTTGTCAAACTGTTGCTTTGGGGAGGATGTTTGAGCCCAGTGAATACACAATGATGGGATATTAAATATGTACGGTTTTTAGAGCGTAACACATCTAAAGAAACACCAGGAAGTTATTTTCCGAAAGTACGGTACCAGATATAATTTGATTTCTCTTTATGTGTCCTTGCTTTACCCACATTCACAGATATTGGGCACGCACACACACACACACACACACACACACACCTGGGAGACTCCGGGAATGGTCACCTTCCTCCAGAGTGTGATGCTCTCTGCACATGAAGCAGAAATATTGGCATTCAGGGGAGCAGAAGGAGGCCAGAGGCCAGAGAAATAACATGAGAACCCAGTCAAATAGAGAGAAAGGAAATGATCTGTTGGGGGAAGCAAGAACAACAAGGAGGATTGAAATGTGCATGTTCATAATTGATGACTTGTGGTCAATGGGCTTACATGAGGCTTAAAGGAGCTTCATGTGAGAAAGAATCAGTCGTATACATGATTGTGGGAAAAAGTATGTACAATATAATCATATATTATTGATATGAATAGGTTGAGGGGTAAAGCTTAGCGCGCACCTCGTCTTTTGTGAAGACGACATATCATAACATAACATAACATCATAACCTATTCCAACACACAATGTTATTTTCCATGAAAGAATGACTCATTCCTGCATGTAAATGACTCTATGTTTATCAGAATCTCCCTTTGATATTAATGAGTTTCTTTGAGGGTTCACTGACAACGGTGCAATTAATGAAGGTGCTCTTGGAGAGTAATAGTTCTTAGCTAGCTGTAATTATTCTGAATCGAATGCTTCGAAGTGCTCTCTGCTTTCTCTGAGACATTATTGCCTCATTTACCTCACCAAACCATGTAAGCACAGCTGATTTACCTAGCTCTGGATGTGCCCTCCTGATTTCTGTGTGCCCAGAATTAATGTCCTGCTTCAATAACAACAACAACGGTGACAACGACAACGACAACAACAACAACAACAACAACAACAGCAACAACATCAACTCAGTTGATTCATCCCCGGTTTGCCGACTGCTGCTGACATTCCATTAAAACGTCGCTCATTTCCAATTTTAATGCCTGAAATGTTTTCCTCTCTTATCCATTTCCGAAGCTATTTCTCTGATGCCTCAATGCCTCGTGCCACTATAACTTTTCAATAGACGGGCAAAAAAAGCCTTAAAAACAGGCATTAAAGTGTTGCCAACAATTGAGCTTGTTAGTGTTTGAGTGTGTGGCTTGGCAGCCAGGGGGTGGCAGGTGTGTGGTCCCACGTTGGCTGCTGTGTACTTGTATTCATCTCGCTTTATTTAAGAGGAGATGGAGAGAGAGAAAGGGAGAGAAAGAGAGAGAGGGGGAAGGGGGGAGGGGGGGTGACACAGACTAATCAATTAGGCTTTCAAGGACTTCTCTCTGCTCTCCCCTCCTAATCAGATACAGCACAGACCTTCCCGGGCCCAAAAAAAAAAAGGATGAAAAAAAAAAAAAAAAAGACATCCAACCAGGCCACTCTAATGAGGAGAGAACAGCGGCAATGTCAGCCTGCCTCACACTGACAGCTGACGCTAGCACGCTCGCTAGCTGGCGAGCTAGCCCGCCCGCTAACATCACTGGATGGATTTGCTTAAGAGGAGCCGGCGTCGCGGTTCCATTTTTACACCTCCTCCCAGTCGAGAGCTGAGAGGAGGTTGTTACCTCAGCCACTGGAGGCCGGGTGGGCTGAGCGAGGCTGGGGTCCACTCTCACATAATGATCCAACAGCTGTGCCCTTCATGGGAGCGGGTCCAATGACCCTGCGGGTGGAATAGCTGCTTCCCTGGTATTAGCTACACCTCTTCAGGGAGAGAGAGAGAGAGAGAGAGAGAAAATGAGAGGAAATGTTAGGAGCAGGGGGAGAGTGTGGCCTGCAGACACTGTAATTTGTCTGGGGCCGTGGCGTGGTGAGAGGAGTCAAGGTATCGCTAGGCTAGCACAAGCTAAGGGCAGAGTGTACACTAACAGCAGGTGATGAGTGTGTACTTCAATTGGACTGGGGAGCCGCAGGGGCATTGTGCAAATAGCCTAGGTAAACACCATGTCTGGATAACACTTCACAGAGAGGGCATACATCAGAGAAAATGCTTGATTTGTTTTTTTCTTAAGTCATGAACTCACATACAGATGCAGCACTCTCCGACGGAGGTATTTTCAGTCCAAAAAAAATGTCAGTCTTCATATTCTTCTTTTCAAATCTTTTCATTTTTATAGGCAAGCGTCAATCCTTCTGAATCGACACGGAGGTTGGAAGAAGACTATTGAACAGCATTGGTTTTTTTCGATGCTAACGCTAACGCTACACGAGAGACAACCTGGGGGCATCATTCCTTCACCTGTTTCTAATTCTCCATTAGGCATCTCCACAGGACTGTAAAAGGAAGTCGCTCCTCTGCGGCTCGGACTTTTCTGCTGAGAGCGACAGTGGGTTGTGTTCAGGAGCCCGTGGCACCGTTCCGTTTACCATACTGTGAATGTAATTAAATCCGAGAGCTGCCAGTATTTACTGGCAAGGAGGGCTGCCCCACTCTGCTCCTCAAACAGCCCTCCATCTGTCTGATTGGATCCTGGTTCCAGGCAGCACCGACGACAACACGGGCACTGGAGCGGGCAGCCCAGACTGGGGTCCTCCCAACACGGGCTGGGGCCTTTTTCAGGACAGTACCGCAGAGCCAGAGGGACTCAGCAGCAGACTGTGATAAGACTGGATTGAGTGAGTGAGTGAGTGAGTGAGTGAGTGTGTGTGTGTGTGTGTGTGTGTGTGTGTGTAGTGTTTGGTGTATGTGTGTGTGTGTGTGTGTGTAGTGTTTGGTGTATGTGTGTGTGTGTGTGTGTGTGTGTGTGTAGTGTTTGGTGTGAGTGTGTGTGTGTGTGTGTGTGTGTGTGTGTGTGTGTGTGTGTGTGTAGTGTTTGGTGTGTGTGTGTGTGTGTGTGTGTGTGTGTGTGTGTGTGTGTGTCTGCGTGTCTGCATGACTGTGCCTCCATGACTGCATGTATATTTACGAGACAAGAATAGATACATGTTAAGCCTCGGGAGACCATGCATTCACTTTGTAAACACAGTGATTAAGATGACATAATTATTCCCGCTGAGATGTCCTCAGATATCAGAAAAATAGTTTAACAGTACTGATAGGCAGGATATGGTGATGTGTCACAACATATATAATGTACAGGAAAAAAGACCAAGGATAAATGAATTGACTCATGACATGTGGTGTATGTAGCCTACTCTCTGTTGAGTAAATTGGCTTCATGGAGAATAGATAGATCAGAGATGTATTGTTGGTGAAACATGCTATGGAATAAGACTGGGATGTTCTTCATGAGCTCACAAAACACTGTCCAATCGATGGAACGTGGTAGTTTAGCTCCGATCATAACAGAATGAGCCGTGTTCTGATTACGCAGTATAAGAGGTTATGTTTCCAACTGGTTCCTTTGAGGACATAAGCCACAGTGCTATCTCTATCTCTCTCTCTCTCTCTCTCTCTCTCTCTCTTTCCAGCCCCCCCCTCTCTTTTTTCCTTCCTTTTCCTTTCCTTTCCTTTCCTTTTCCTCTCTCTCTCTCTCTCTCTCTCTCTCTCTCTCTCTCTCTCTCTCATTCATCCCTTCTCTCTCTTTCCAGCCTCCCACCCTCTCCCTCTCTCTAAATTCCCCTCCTCAGAGGGCTCTGAGGAACTGTAGCAATCACGGCCTCTCAAATCTGTGACACAGCACACACATTAGACAGACTCAGAAATTCTCCTCCGCATATACACATCCACTGAAGCAAAACAAAACACACTCCAATACTTCAACATGCTACCTTTTTGTTTTACAATGGTCTCTTTAGCAGAATACAAGAGTGTCAGGCCTACTGGATAACCCTACAGTCTAGAGGACAACAAACTAGCCAAGCCAATCGCTACCTTTACAGTGCTATGACATGTGGCCATATTTTTTTGAAGCAGAAAAGAAACATTCCGTGGCTATTATTGTTCACCGTTCTGTCGATACAGCGCTATAGCAATAACCACGGCTCTTCTTGGATAATTATTCTTTAGCACATACAGCGAGTACTGTACAAAAGAGGAGAAGAACGGAGTGTCCTTGTCCATCAGCACAACGAGGAGGCTCCAGTCACACTTATTACACCTCCTGTTCCACCTCGTCAAGAACACCATCCGGACAAGGAGAGAAGAAAAAAAAACACAACTGTAGAAATAGAGAAACATTCCAGAAAAAAAAGGCAATACCCGCTGATTATGGCAGTTATGGGATATTGTTTGTGGGAAATGGTAGTGATAGAGATAGGGCAAGTCCTTTGAGTCAAACGCAGGGAGGGCGAAAGTGAAGACAATGATGGCTGTGATTAGGTCTCCTTGATGTGAGCCAGGCGCTGGGGCACTGAGGCCTGGGACAGAGCTGCGCGAGAGGGCGTAGGGGCCTCCTGCGGAGCCGCTGATGAAACGTGTTGTTCAGTACGGTACTGTACAGCAGAGCAGTGGGGGGGCTGAAGGGAGGGGATAGAGACACCGCTCCATCGACGGCCTCAGAGCCAAAAGCAGCCCAGATGATTTGTGTGTGGGAACGTGTCTTTAAGACAGGGAGGGGAGCAAGCTGTGTTTGAAATATTGCCCTGGTGGTCTTGTGTTTTTCTATTTCTTATGTTTTTCCCCATCCAAACTCCCTTGTGCTTTTTCTCATACTCACACTCACAATAATAAAACAATCATTTCTCCCACTCCCTCTGCAGTCAATCTCGGGGACAATATATATTTTTTCAGACAATTTCATGTGAGGCCCTATGTTCTTCCAGTCGCCAAGGTGACCCTCAGAGCTGTCCTTCCTTCCGTCCGTACCACGTGGCGAGCGGTTGATCCATCTCTTTCAGAAACACAGCGAAAGGAAGACAACATTCCATTCTGCTGGCTTTGGCTTGCACCCTCTGCCAGTAAAGACACTCTCGCCCCCCCCCGCTCCCATTGCTTTGCACCTGAGGTTTTAGCGAGCGCACCTCATCCGCAGCTACACGCACAGATGACATACCACTGATGTCCTTCTTGATAGGTCGTTGAGTATTTCCATTCAAATGTGTCCCTCACGTGTGTAACTACAGCAGTACTATCTACAAGCAGTGGTAACATACTTCTTTGATGTCATTTTCACAGCTAAAAGACAGTATCAATCCTGCCAATATGCTAGCTTCTCAGATGTAGTTGAAATACCCATTAGACTCTTAATCCTGATCTCGCCCAGACCCATAGATATGATCGCATTACCCTATCCTTTTACATCACACAGTATCTTAGTTCCCCTCTTGTGTCTAATGTCTCTAATGCTTTCCTTTCCTCCACCCTTCCTCCCCCTTCTCTTCCCCTCGTCTCCTCTATATTTCCTCCCTTTCTCCCTCTCTATTCCCTTTTCTCTCTCTTTCCCCTCCCGCCCTCTCTTCCTCCCTCTCTCTCTCTCAACTCGTTTATCTACATTGATCTCATGACCCAGTAGCAGCGCTACCGCTACGCTACGCTAAGCAAATAGATCAGAAGAGCGGGCCATGAGATGCTAGCTCCATCCGATTTTCCATAAATTTAACAACTCTTAGCGATTGGAAGCTTAGGAACCCCTTTGACATGTACCTACCGGAGAGTACAGTATCTATGTTTTTCTGATACGAGGTTGTCAGAAATTCCCTGCGCTTGCAGTTTTCCCACATCAAACCTCCTTGGGAGTGTGCCAAGGGGACTTTGGTACTGTACAAACCCAGGGGAATCGAAAGTGAAATAATACATTAAGAGCTGCTAATACATTACAGCGTGGATTAAATATGTATTTTACTCGTGTGATCCTTCACTTTAATCCCACACACTTGCCCCCACCCCGGGTCCTGTCATCCACATACTGTAATTCTTCCTACATCTATTATCCATGACATGTGACAGCGTCCAATAGGAGGTTTTAGGAGGATTGAAAGGGAATACGCGTGCCCTTGATCGTGCAGTAGTGTGCACTCTGCGCAGACCCTGATTAAGAAACCAGAATACGAAATCAGATATGTTGACAAGTGAGATCTTGTTTCGAGAGCTTGAACACACTTAGTGAGGAGTCAGCAAATAGAACACAATACAAGTCTTTGGACAATCATTCTAAAGAGATGTAGTCATCGGGGGAAGACTAATTGCTCAACAACTGTCATAACAGGCCTAGACAAGCTTGTTTTGACAGCTCTGTAACAGGAAAACATAGCTTCACATCATTGTAATCATGTCTTTTATACGCTAAACGTGTCTGACAAGTTGGTAAATGCCTGCTTCTCAAACATTGTATCAATGGGATATTCATTTTCATTCTGAAAATAAATGGTACAGAACTTCTGAATTTATTTCGAAACGGTATTTTCACGTCTAACAACCTATCTGATCACACTGGTGTCAATAAAACTGTTGGTGATACACTGTTTCCCAGGTTTTGTGAAGGCAAATGTCATTCTTTGATAGATTTGAATGCTCAGGATACCTAAACAGATTTATAGTCTTTTTCTATCTGCATTATGCTATCGGAGACAAAAATGCCCTAAACCAAAACAACTTGAATCGTTAGTTTCATATCTTTAGTTTCATATTTTTGTATGGCATGATATCTTTGTTCATATTTTTCTCTCTTGCCTTTCTCACCTTGAATCTGGAGAACGTAGTGTCTGCTGTCTCTCTCATTTTTGTATCAACGGAAAAATGTTGATGTCTTTGCCTTCTACCACATCAACACTGCATGAAAGGAAATAGGAAGCGCTGACCTGAGTTTAGGCATCTGAAGAAAGACACAATTGGCAAATATCATTTCTGCTGATGCTGTTCGGCTAAAAATGTTTAGCTGAGAAATAAGAATAAACCTGTGGCCTTGATATGTCATCTGAATGAATATGCAATAGGTGGCTTTTAAATCCTCCCTTTATTCTCTGGGTTTTGAAACAATTGTGTTGGTTTCCCTAGGAAGCCTCAGAATAGCTCAAAAACCAGCATTAATCATCGCCCCATAGCCTGAGATTTCATTTAATTTCATTTACGATTGTCCATTCAATTCCCATATCTATCTGGCTCCTTGCAAACACTATTTGCCATATGGAGGTTTGTGAACAATTGAATCATCAGCCCAGCTTTGCTTTTCACAAGTTGAATTCCTGAAACAAGAGACAAAACACATTCACACTATAGTCACACGTCACTGTATACAGACCAGCATTGTGTAGAGTAACTACAGGTTTGGTACATTCTGAATACAGTTTCTTTCAAAACATAGAATATACAGTAGGTCCAACTCACAGTCAGTATGCTATATCATGGAACAATGTAGTTGAATTATTCAAAAAAAAAGTATGCAGGATCATACCCCTGATAATAGACCAAAGAGAAAGATAATTAAATGCAAATTGAATGTTCCTCTACTTCCAGGATGTTCTATATTAAGCGCAGGTATGATGGCCACAGGGAATTGTGTTTATTGAGAGGCAGCCAGAGAGAGAGAGAGAGAGAGAGAGAGAGAGAGAGAGAGAGAGAGAGAGAGAGAGAGAGAGAGAGAGAGAATTTGTTTTGGCTCAGTTCAATATGTTAGTGTTCGATTTTGGCCAGGATGGACAGGGCACGCAGAGTGAATGCTACAGTAAATTGACGCAATACACAATGAACATACGCGTTGTATCTCATAGAAGAACAAGACTTGACGTTCTCCCATCCAAGGAGCTATTACTTTATAGGCATCCTTCCAGGGGTAACACTTCTAGAGCAACCTCAGGCTCTTCCTGGGGGTAACCTACGCTCACTGCGCAATAGTTCCATTTATCAAAGGTTCCCTGCGGGTAAAAAAGAGAAATCGTGACTGGCATAATATCTTTATTCAAATGATCAGGTTTACATAAGGTCCGTTGAAATACACCCACAATAACTTAAAGGACTGTATTGACCTGCAGCTCCATGCGTTATGCTCAGGGCATTGCTACAGTACAGTATATGCAACAGTATCCTTATTAAACCTGCTTTCTCTTTGCAGGTACCTCAAAATATAGAGATAAAGGAATGTTTTTTTTAGTTCTGTTTTCTCAGGTGTGGCTCACGCTGCGATCCCCTGAGATGAGGAGGCCCTAACGCATTCTGAAGAGCTCTTTTATTTCTCCTCTAATGAGTCGCTCGCCAGCAGCCAACTGGTGTCTCCTGCTGTGTCTCAGTCTGTATGAGTAGCCTAGCCTCCCTATCAAACACACCCCATCCACCCCCAGAGGGCCCGAGTCCCAGGCTGCCACAGCGCTTCGTACGTAGTTCGCCCAGACACAAACTCTGATCTCTCGACTCACCAAGAGAAGGGTCGGGGGAACTTCCATTCAGAAGAGACAAACAACAGAGGGTTGCTTTTATAGAACATGGCAGATGTCTAAAAACGGGCTCCTGTTATGCTGATGGAACTCTGGCAGAGGCGTTCATTGATAGCCCACAGCAGGTGGCCAACGATTAATCTCTCCGCCACATTGAGATTCAGGCGATTGCGTGCCGTCGCTAGCTCCGTAGACGGGTATTTCAGGGCTGGATTGAACATCGGTTAAGGAACGGAGAAAGGCACTGAATACTGATGGCGGATGAGACACAATCTGACTGAGTCCACATATACAAGGCCCTGCTATCTCATGTGTTGCTTCAGCAAAGAGTATGAGCTGCCTGAAAGTTATTAGCAGTTAGCTAATATCTCAGGTCAATCATGCTGGTTAAAACTTTACTATTGTTCTCCTGCCTTTTGACATATCCAATGCTCTATATCTTCTTCATCTCTGAGGTGCTATAATTGATGAGTGAAGGCCTGTCTTGTGTTGTGTTCAGTCAGGACACAGCGTAGTGGAATGGTTGACATTGCGCAGGCAGATGCCTTTCCCGTTAGCGTAGCCAAAGGCATGCTACTATACAGCAGGAGAGATAGAACAAAAAAAATGCCACAACAACAGGACTGACTGACCAATTACCCCTTTCTGTGTTTCTGTCTATCCGGCACATTCTACCAGCTGAAGATGAGGCCCTAATTAAGCCTCTGTTTCCTCTTCTCTCTTGCATCAGAACACACCGCCATAAAATATTTAACATTAACAAGTTCCTCGATGAAGATGCAGACATACGGTGAGGACTCTAGTAAGACCGAAATGAAAACTCTGCAATGCATTAGTCTACAAAGCAATACATGGAAATACGAGATAAAGTCTGGCAATTAAGGTACAGCATGTAATGAATGGTAATTTATTGATGAGGGCTGGTTTCGAATATGCAGTGATTAAGGTTCTGCAGTGTGTTTAATGTGTTTATTTTTTCATATTTAAACTGCTTCTACCGTTGTAAAGGAATTTGAGTCTATGGTCTACATATCTTTTACTGATTCAACGCTTTCAGAAGAGTGAAGAACAGCGTATTCCATTCCACTGTTTAACCGTCTCGGGTTTAGCTGAGTTTGCTGTGCTTGCATAACGAATAACCTTGCCTGAGACCTGCAGAAAATACCAGTGGGAGAGAGAGAGAGAAAGAGAGAGAGAAAGAAAGAGAGAAAGAAAGAGAGAAAGAAAGAGAGAAAGGTGGGATGACAAGGCCAGAAAGAGAGATAGTGAAAGAGAACAAGGAGTAGAGAACAAGACTATTTGTGCTCAAAGTGACGTCCTCTTGGAGGTGATGTGAGAGGTTATTGATTGAAGCCTGCTGTTTCCATCAAGTATCAGGGAGCCCTATAGGAGAATCCTGCAGCTGAGACTACTCTGCCATTCCTCTGCAGAGGTCGCAACAGAATCAAGGTTTGATTTTTTCCTTCACACTGACTGATATGAAATGAGGCAGACGGTATGGGTTCCCATACTGATATCCAGATAAAGGCTTTACAGGCTGATTGCAGACTTGTTTATGACAAGTGTGTGGATATACTGCTTAAAAAACATGTATAAACCCTTTATAAACAGTGTCTTAAGGAAAAATGGAACCAATATACTGTATGATTCACCTTGTGTTTGCATATTAATTGCAGTTCTGCAATATATGAAGGGTACTTTATCTATATTAAATGATGAATAGAGTGCAAATGTTCAGTAGCTGCTTAACAGGAATAACACTTTCTCCCTGACCAGTAATGTAATTGTGGTCCTGAGTTGAATGCTCTAGAAACATTAATCCATTAACTGAATGGAATGCCTGCTTTATCACAAGGTTTACTGGAAACAATGGCTCAGAAACAAACACATTTGTTTTTCATTTGGATAAGATTTATACTTGATCCGCTAGCCAATTAGGCAGAAAGGTAGGTCAGGGTAGTTGTGCCCCTGGTGCCAACACAATATGAATTCATGATATTGTTTTTAGTCAAAACAGGCAAATTCAGGAATACCTATAGTATAAAACAGTGACATTGTATGCTAGTTTTATCACAACCTTGCTGAGACTGAGGAAGCACGATGCAGGCAATGTCCTTGTTCACTGTCACAGATATCTGGAATTTCACACCATATTGCTTCAACAATCTCCGGAATGAGAAAAAAAATGGGATCCCGCCCCTGTCATTCATGCCTGTGAATAAATAGGTAAGCAAAACTTTCAAACAAAAAACTTGAGCCAAACAAAACAAGACCACACTAATCTGTCTCCTAATTGTCCATTAATTATATCGTAAATCACTGTGACGATGACAGCTAGTCCCAATTACAGACGTCACGGTTGGGCGCCCCCCCCCCCCCCCCATCATGCCTCATTGTCCCCACCACATTGTGTACAAATCACCTACTATCATTTATGATGAGCGCTAGGTCATGAAAAAATAGAGACCCCCCTATAAACAAATGTTATTTTTTCATATACTGAAGGTACCTGTTGAATTGCGATAAGTAAGTAAGGTAGTTCATTTGAACCTTCATTTGTCTACTTCTGTCAAATTCTGTAAAATGTCAAGGTGTGCCACTCAAATGCTGTCCTGATTATGGAACTTGATGCTGCTTCGTTGTTTCACTGCGGTACTCCCACCGATACTTTCCCACCGAGGAATGTTTCCTAATTTCAAAGAGATATGGATATAGTTTGGATTTCATCATGATTACAACCACTCTTGAACCTTAGATTCCTTCCTTGTAGAGGTTTCTACTAATGTCTTCACGGTAAGGACATGGCATTGAGCCCGACTCCAGTATTATTCATGACTGACCCAATATAGCCATCAAACAATCCCAACTAATGGTGATTAAATATACTTCTTAGATTAAAATGGATTTTCTGCACGGGAGATTTATAGTTTGATGATTTGGCTTAAAGACTGTGGGTTATTATGGCTGATGTCATACGTGAATTGCAGACATATACCACAGATCCTATCATTTAAGAGTATTTGCACCAAAGGATGACGCTACAGTTTTTCTCCAATAAAGTACAGTGTAAGATGTTCTTGTTGGTTTCTCATACTTCTTTGGAACTCCAAAATAAACTAGAATATATTGCAGAACATAATTCAGAACAATTGTACTGGGACATACTTTTATTAACTTATACTGTATCCAAGCATCTAAAATTGAGTTTCCACTGCACTTTGGATATCATAACACTTGTCCCTTTTCCACAGCAATATTTCGATAGCCATGCATTTTGGGCAATCTCTGTTGCAGGCTCAATGTCTGGAATACATAACACTCAGCATAACTTTCTACGCATTAGTACAGTTTCCGCGAGGACCTTCTGTAACACCGATGCATATTCATGGCGTATGACACATGCGGCACTTGAGAGGAGGTGAGAAGAGGTCAGTCCTGATGGATCTCTATCTGTAGCTACAGGACAGGCAATGCCCTCCTCTCCACACACTGGTCCCTGAACCCTTGGGACTCTCCCAATTATAACTCCCATGTAACACAAAAATGCCCTTTTGTGAATTTCCACCCTCTACAATGTAAATTTGTATTCTCTCCATGTCCATATGCTCGGCGTGACAGCTATTTAGCATTTATGTTTGAATGTAAAACGCACCTCATCAACGGACCACCGGCAAGGTAAAAGGGAATAGAACAAATACAGTACCAGATGGTGTCATAAACGGATGAACTCAACGGGGGGTAATGCAAATGTTCATCATTCATTAATGGAGACGACAAAGTAATTTGATGATGATGGAATACATTTCTGACTCATCATACAGTACCATTGTTCTAAAGGGAGGCTAGACTGTTTATGCAGTAGGCTTGATGAAAGAAAACAAGTTAGCAACACACCTACAAAGACAGTGTTTTGTGTGAAACCAGCATGATATCACAGCGAAACATCACTCGACATCACCTCAGTTTTGCATGGTATGTAGACCACAGAGAAGGGATGGGTGTCGCCAAGCTAGCTCCAATGGAATAGCCTTGTCTGGGCTTAATGAAACAGATCAATCTTCATATTCCTCAAGGATGATCGAAACAGGTCAGTCGTAAAGTTATGAATTCAGAGTGGGGAGGCATCCTGGAAAGGTTATTACCAACGTCTCAAGGAATTGCATTGAGGAGACAAAGGGCGTGGACAGGCACCTAACCAGCAGACCAGAAACACACAAATCAATTCATTAAGAAGGATAATTGACAGGGGGAGTCATCGCTCAGACCAATGTTGCAAAGAGTCTTTTTTTTATTTGGGGGTGAGCTCCATACACCATTAGACATGCTGTGATTCTCAAAAATGATTGTGACATTCCTGTGTCAAGGGTGTGATATTTCACCGCCGTGACTTTGGCAGTGTGAGTTTATGAACAATTATAGCTTTCCAGAACCGCAGAAAAACAAACAAAAAAAAATTTTAAACAGTGAACTCATCTTTCAGTAAATGCACAATGCACTAGATTAGCATACAGGTGTGTTATGCATTATCATACCTACTCTAGTTAGTTATTCAACCAATATTGGACCGCAGAAAAATTCAGCACCATTTCTGATCAGTGCCATAGAAACGCTGTACAAAAAACACCATATATAATATTTAGGTGATGCTTTTATCCAAAGCGAGTTACATTGCAGTGAGAGCATACATTTCAGTATATATGGTCCCAGCAGGAATCAAACCCACAACCTAAGCATTGTTGGTGCCTTGCTCTACCAACTGAGCCACAGAGGACCACAGAGGACCACAGAGGACCACCATCCAATATTATACTTATTTGTCTTCATTCCATAGATGAGCATTAAAGGAGCCGGGTGTAAATTTGTTGGAAATCTGCTACCTTTGACCATCACGGCAAACTTCAATTGGAAGTTCCAAACAACGACATCCTCCATAATAATAATATAACTAGAAATTGACTTGCATTGTCGGACATTAGCTGTTGTGTTTCTGCATGCATGCACGTGTTGAAGAGGCAGCCACCACGACAGAAAGGGGAGTCCACTGCCCTAGAACACCCCTGGCAGAAACATGTTTCTCTATGAGTATCGAGTAGGACGCTCCATTTTACGAAAGCGCTTTTTCCGGACCAAAACAGCCATTCATAAATGAAATATTTCTTTCAAGGGATCTCATTCTCTGATCGCTACAGATTAAACATCGTCATTACAACCATTAGGAAGCTTTTGGAAAGCTTGAATGTTACATACTGGACCTTTAAGGAGAAACTATTTAAAAAGGAAGAGCAAAGAAAGCTAAGGGTCGTTGTTAACCATTCCATCATTCCACCAAGGTGGGGAATAACACTGACAAAGATGTGTATGTTGGGGGGGAAGATGTGTGTGTGTGTGTGTGTGTGTGTGTGTGTGTGAGGGGGTGGGGACTTCATCCATCCATCGCACAGACGAATGACGCCCATATCGAGGTCAGGTTTAAGAGACCCCACCGCCTCACCCTGGGACCCTGATATATAATCAATAAATAATCTCTGCCCTGCTCTGCTCAACCAATCCCCCATCCATCACACAATGGGTTGGCTTTATCACTGCGGGAGTTTATAGGGCACTGCCTGCATGTAAAAACGATACTATTCTCTGCAATAAAGTTTGCCATGGAGCTCTCAGTCAACTCCCTCGGTGGGTGATGTCATGAGTTCATCCCAGGTGGAATGACGTCATTGGTTCAAGCGGTTGAGAAGATGGTTTCTAAGACGGTTTCTAAGACGGTTTCTACCGTATATCGGATGAAAGGGTCAGGGTGAAAGGGTCATAGGTTATTGGAAAGACACACATGGCCACAGGAACAATGTTTTTTTTTTCTTCTGGTAGTCATTCTCATCTCTTTGTCAACACCTTACTATTGATAGTTCCACCTCCCCCTCTGGTATCATCCTTTCACCTCTCACCCCCAACGTTGTCCAAGACGTCATTGTCACATTGACCAAACAACACACCGGAAGCACACTTGAACACCCTATTACCAAGCCCTACACTCTGATAATTGCCACTGCTTTCATGTATGAAGTGGACGCTGTTCTTAGACTAACAGCTAAACATCTCCTAATGAAGCTCTCAGTGCAAGTAATTGAGCTTAGAGAAAGTTGGTCACCCTGTCTCTCCCTCCCTTGTGGTGTTTCTTCAACCCTCTCATCTCTCAGCCCCCTCTCTTCCTCCCCCTCTCTCTTGTTCTCTCTTTGACTGAAGAACATTGCTCTGTCTGTTTCTCTCCACCCCCATACCCTCTTCTCACCCTCCCTCTCCTCTCCTCACCCTCCCTCCCTCCCTCTCTCTCACACCCCCTTTCTTTCTTTCATCCCTCTCTCTCTCTCTGTCAGTGGACCCAGCCAGTGGGAGGTGCAGACAGACAGAGGCAGGATCCAGAGGTCATTCCACAAGTAAGTACAGCAGCTAATTAAACAGGAACGGAGTGATGAATTTCAAAGGGAGATGGTGTGGACACACAATACGGTCAGGCTATTTCATCTTTTCTATTTTCTCTCTCTCTCTCTCTCTCTCTCTCTCTCTCTCTCTCTCTCTCTCTCTCTCTCTCTCTCTCTCTCTCTCTCTCTCTCTCTCTCTCTCTCTCTCTCTCTCTCTCTCTCTCTCTCTCTCTCTCTCTCTCTCTCTCTCCCTCCCTCCCTCCCTCCCTCTCCCTCTCTCTCTTTTTTCAAACAGCCCCCCAACACACTTGAATGGTTCTATTTCCATGGGCACAGACACCTCTCTAAGGTAAATTAGCTCATTTATGAGAGTGAATGCCTCTCGGACAATTCCAGCCAATTTTCCTGGATCGAAGTTGACATTTAATTCCAGTACTGCGGTAGCTCTCTCTCTCCCAAACTTTCCAGATTAATTAGGTTTAATGACCTTAACAAACTGAGGGGCTTCAACATAGGAACTTGGGAAAAGGATCGCATTGGGAATAAGCTTCTTTACATTCAGATTAAGTAACGAGTTTTATCATCAAAAATGCACAGAAGCATTTTAATTCAATCCGTCGCATAATATACAGCATGCAATCCTCTAGACGCAATCATTATGTTCTAAGACCATGTGCAGAAATGGATAGAATGCGAAACAAAGTGGAATTGTGATGGGATTTTTAGAATTAAATCATGTTCAATTATCATTTCACTTCATGTGTCAGATCTAAATGAGAAGCTTCAATATACAGTACATCAGACATTTGTAAATAAATGTTCACAGTTTGTGAACAAATGTGGCACCCAGAAAGAGTCAGGCTTTAACATGAGGAATAATAAAAAAAAAAAAAAAAAAAAAAAACAGTAGTAATAGTGAATAATACATACAGTACTTCCTAACCCCAAGTTCTAGTTGGAAATTGTGTTCCATAAAGGTTGCAGTAATAAGAAATGACTTGACACAGATGAATATGAGAGTAAAATACATTTTCACACTATGCAGTACTCACTCTATATACAATCACCCTGCCTAGAAGATGGCTTCTGTCATGGTTAGGACCAACATGCCCTCCGGCTAAAATGTGTAACTGAAGTTCTAATCAATAACTCAACCAGGCATGCAGTCACCCTCATCACATGCATCTGGAGGAGCTTGAAATATGACTGTTTGATTTGAATGAGAAACTGTGAGACGAAAAAAAATAAAATGCATATGGAAAATAGGAAAATAAGTATTGAGGAGGTGTGAGGAGTTCCAGGTGATGATATTGCAGTTCAGATTGATGCTGTGGTTTCTATCCTGGCTGGAGAAGCCAATGTCATGGCTGCCTGTTTGAATCAGCCACTCAGCTGTCACAGGCTGGAGCCTACCGCCTGTTTGAGTCAGGTTCAGAGACCTGGCAGCACTGATGGTTAACTGGCCAAATAGAACAACAGAATTGGAGAGCAGAGATACTGAAGCGGAGGGGGGGGGGGGGTGATGAAATTCTGGTGATGTGTGCTTCATACGCGTGCGTGCGTGTGTGCGTGCAGTGAAGTTGGAGTTGCTTAGGTACACCATCACATCCTTCATTGTTTTCTTTTCTCCCTGACATGAGGTCCGCTTGCACAATGACTACAATGCACGACACGACAGGCCATGAATCTCATCAATATCTCTCCCTTTTCAAAGGGAAACTCATTAACAAGGGGAAATATTGGATTTGAATGTGTGAAAGGACAATTGTTCCATTCGAGGCAGCTGAAAGGTGACTTGCCGGACATGAACCACGTGCAGGAAACACAGACAGACGTATTTCCCCCTCTGTCACGCGCCTCGACTCAACTGCGCACCTCGCAAGGAGGCGAGGTCATCTTTAATGGCGTTAAGAAAAAAATAAATTGTGCCTATTGTTATTCCAAGGAAACTGTCTGTCACTTCCCCCCTTGCCATAGGCCACATTTCATTAGTCCCATCAGCGCGGTAATTCAGAATAAAATATGGGGGCTAAATTGTGGCGCATGAGAAGCCTGACAATGTAATCGTATTACTGACACATCGGGCCGAGCCGGAGGGCTTGTTAATGAAAAAATAAAGAAGTCGAAATGAGACAGGTGCCTATACGCTGCAGCGTAATTTCCCAGTTATTGATTTATTTGTTCGTATGAACTCTCTTATGTCCTCTGGGGGCGTCGGGCACGTGTTGTGTAATTGCGTGACACAGACAGCGAGGTTTATCGTCCGTTTTAGAGTCGTGCCGCATTCCCATCCAATCCATCTCAATGTTGTCACAATAATATTTTCCCTCGCCCGTCTCGGTAATGTCTCGGGGATATCTCTCTTTCAGTCACTCACTCACTCACACACTCACACTCACTCACTCACTCACTCACACTCACACTCACACTCACACTCACACTCACACTCACACTCACACTCACACTCACACACTCTCACAAAGGTGTAAAGAGGGAAACTCTCAACCCATTAGATCTATTGAACCTGAAATAGCCTGGGTGTTTCTATTCTAAGTATGCTCTCTTTCTAAAAGGTCACAGCACCGTATTAGATCAACTAGGATATTAGTCATATTTAGTCATATTTCAGTTACACATCTAATCTGTGGAATACGCCGGGCTCCCAGACAACAGTGAGGCATCAGTGATGCCCCAAAAGAGGCAAAGCCACCATGACATCATAAGGTAATCACTTACTGCAGTAGGATGCCAAAGCAGTTCATCTCTTTTTTTAATATTCAAAGCAGTGCTTAGAATTCCGACTTTCGGAATCTTTCAAAGAATCATTTCCGCACTCCTTTACTCCGGCATAATCTCCATGTCTAAATGTGTGTCTTGATTGATCTATATTCTTATTAACAAATCAAACTGGGAGCTGGAATTGCCAGTGACCACAATTGACCATGTAGCTACGGGTATCCAACCATTTCATACCTTCCTCCACCGCCAAAAAATGCATTGAATACATCAAAGCCATCCCCAGAACTGTGAATATTTGTTGATATGTTGTGCTGTGCTACAGTGCATTTCTCCATGCACAGGAGACATACTGAGATTCACCGGGACGATAGATTGCTTATAGGCCTACTGTGTCTGCCGGTGTGAAGCGAATTGAATACACACCGAAGTCAAACATGGCGATGCAGTGGATTGTGACTGTCAAATGAAGTGCCAAATGTCTCTTTCCATACGTGGCACAGTGGGGGGAGCTACATAGGCAGATGCTATAGGGGGATGGGGTGAAAGCTGCTGGGGGTGGGGGTGGGGGTGGGGGGTGGGGTAATTATAAAACGCAACGTTAATGAGAAAACAATAACGACCAAGATGGTGAGAAAGTTGAATGAATTAGAATAACATGGAACATGTTGGGGGAGGGTGGGTGGGTTGGCGGGGGGAGTGGCAAGAAGATGTAGATTAATTAATAGGAATTGGAAGTTAATGAATAATTATGTTGAGCTGAGATAGCCAGAAGGGACTTTTTAGATCATCTAATATCCTAAAAAATAAAATAAGACTTGTAACCTTACAATTTTGTCGGTTTTCTCTCTGGAGAAATGTGAGGAATGAATCATGGTCAATCTGATGTGTTTAAGTAATCTTTTAAGCAATTCCCAAAAGGACGAATGATTAAAAACTCCACAACAACAAAATACAGTACTATTGACTAGCTGTATAATAGTAAAGGGTTTCGACAACACATTTGGTTAAAACTCGTACACACGTTGAGTTTTAAAAAGCTACACATAGAGGTGCAGGCAGATGTCTGTGGAGGTCTTACGTGCATTGCTAGATTCTGAAAGTGTTAGGCAGAGAAAGGGCACAAACTCTGGATGATGAAATGAGGAGCAGATTTGCATGATAATGAACAAAATATCTGCGGAAAAAAGGGATTTGTACCAATCAAGCTAATCCAAGCCATGGTTACCTTCTGGTGTCTTTGATGTAGGATGCAACGGTCTGCGATGCCAATCAAAAATACGCCATAAGGGGTAACACTGATTTGCACAATGTTATGGCCGTACGTGTAGAAAGCAAGTGCCTATGTGTAGGGGAAAGGACAAGAGAGAACACATTGTTACTACTATGTATACTACTGTTATGATATACCGAAACCAGATATCAAGGTATCTGCGCTGTGATATTGCATTGCTTTGGATATCAATATAGATATGCTCTTTACCATGACATTATCACGTAGTGTTTGATTCCCAATATACCAGGAAAGTAAACTCTTTACAGAGTTCATATGAGCCATGTTTCAAAAGAGCCCTGGAGTCATTCATATTCATGACAAGAAATCAGGCGCTGATAAAATAATTTAATTTCAACCCAGATTGTTATCCAAATAAATGAGAAACGTCTTTCCTCATTTACGATGTGGCGTCGGTATTTGTATTTGCTCAATTAATTTTGTGATTTTGATTGCAGCTTTGATGATATCGTTGGTGTTGTTCCTCAGTGGACCCCACACAGCGGGTGCCTTGCAGGAAACTATTCCAAACACAACTCCGGGAGCATTAGTCACAGAATGATGAAATATATCGAGCTAATTTGTGTTTCGTATTCGCATTTACTCTTAAATCCAATTAAAAAACTTTTCACATTTCGCAGTTTATGTGTATAAACTCTACAGTTGTTGTCCCTTCATGTGCTTCTCAAGGGACACAGTTGAGGAGCTAACAGTAAGGGATTTGTTCAAACATTACTGCACATATGTCGAGTATTTACATGTCCATAAGCTACGCATCTTCTCGTCTGTCAACAATCTACATGTTGCGATCCGTTACAGTTTCATCTTCCACTTTTAGAACACATTGTGACAGAACGGCCATTCCCCCCCCCCCCTCGCCCCCCCCCAGCCGGTTCCTCACACACCATGGAGCGCAGAGGAAGACAGAACATAAGCGCACGATCTGGTAATAGGAAATGGCATGCCTTTGAAACGGGTCCCTGTGGACAGTATCAGCTGGATTTCTAACATGTGGTTGTATGAAGCGCTGCAGAAGGCACAACTTGCAGGGTCAAAGCTCCAGAGAGAAGCAACACACTGAATGCATTTGAAATTTTCAAACGTGAAAGGAAAAAACGCTTTGATATTCAGATCAGCTAGTGTTCTGTCTCGGAAGAGCCCGGGGTATCGTCACCCCTATAGGGCCCATCCACGCAAATTAAAGTTGCCTTGACATGTGGAGTAAATGTGTAAAAGTGTTTGCCATATCAACTATTCCACAGATTTACATGTTGAATAAATGCATGTGGCATATACAGTATTAATGCATTCTATCGAATCCCAAACAACAATGTTGTTTACTGACCCACTGTGAACATTGTTTGTGTTAGATTGCCAGAGGAAGAGTTATATTTTCTCAATATTGATCCCCCAAGGATTGTTTGAGTAGCAACCTCTATCAGACATACTCTTCTTAATTATGAAGTCCACCTCCACATATTCATAGGAGTGGTTTTAATTATTAAGAATTAACCCCTGTGCGGGTGAAATATGATCTTCCCTCAACTCAATATCTCACAAAATCTCTCTACTCTCTCTGCCCTCCTGTACCTTCATTATTAAAATAACTGATTGACATCCCGATTATGAATAAGAATAGTCATTCATTAAAATATCTACTTTTAGCTACAATGCCTTTTCTCTTTCCATTATAATGACTCTGCTGTGCTGTATTAAGTAGCATTGTTCAACCAGCAACCTTTGGCAATACATAGTGGGATGAATATAGCACGCAGGCAGAGGACTCAAATGCACGACTCAGACACCAAAACTTATAATCCAAAAGAATAGTCTGTACTTCCAGAAAAGGTTTGATACATGGGTAGGCAGTCAATAGGTAAAACAGATAATCTTGTAAGAGGTAGGCAGGGCAGGGTTCGGTACACAGGTAATCAATCAGAATAGTAGGCGTACAATCCGTCAGGGAGATGGCAACAGGGAACGTCAGAAAAACAAGCGTAGATACAAAAAACAGGAATACAAAAACACGAGAAGTAATCGCTGGTAGGCTTGACACAAGGGACAAAGACGAATTGGCAAGGGGACGGGGGAGACACACAGACTAAATACACAGGGAAAATACACAGGGAAGGACGATGAGGAACAGGTGAACCCAATCAGGGCGGCGTCGACAATCACACAGGCGGGAAACACACAAGGGCAGGGAGTGAAGTGTCTGGAACGAGAGACAAGGTGAGGAACCCAAAAATAAACAGGAAACAATAAATGAAATAACATGAAACAAGGACAAACATGAACTAACAAACAGGACGAGACGTAACACTTAGGGCCTAAGAGAGCCTTATCTCTAGAGCACTCTATCCAGGGAAATTCATGTATTAGACATGATCTAATTCAACAAAAGACGTGCCTACATGCTCTTGACATGCTGTATAAAGCAGAGAGGTAATTTCTCATCTCGGATGGCTTAGGCTTCTGCACACCGTGCAGTCATGTCAGCTCCTATCACTCACACCATGCCCTGCCTCTCATGTCTTCATTCTAATTGTCATTGGTGCACACACACACACACACACACACACACACACACACACACACACACACACACACACACACACACACACACACACACACACACACACACACACACACACACACACACACACTCATGTTAAAACTGAGCTTGCGTTGTGCTGCTATTTTCCTCAGTAGGGTATCATTAGAATCTCCTCCAGCCACTCAATCAACCAGACCCTCAGCAGTGACAGGGGCGTGTCATTCACACCCTGGCCACTGATATGACTGACAGCTTTCCTCTTACACACACACATACACACACACACACACACACACACACACACACACACACACACAAACACACACACACACACACACACACTTATATATATGCACCCACACGCACCCCCCTTGTGATAAGCATGCTGGACCAGTCCATTCCTCAGATGTCCTTTTAGTGAGCTCGTTGCCTGCACACACAGTGAGATAGACACACACACACACACACACACACACACACACACACACACACATTGAGCATGCACTCAGGTACGCAGGCACACACAAACACTACACACACACTTACCTTCCACACACACAAACCCAGCACAACCTCATGCCTGTGCGGAGAACTCATAACCAAACCGATCAGTCCTCCAGGGCTCATCAGCCCTGCAAGCGCCTCATCTCTCTCTCTCACACACTCACACACACACACACACACACACACACACACACACACACACACACACACACACACACACACACACACACACACACTACCACACTGTTATAGCACACACTGGCTTGTGATTGCCCTGACAGGTCCATTAAGAGAGAGGAGGTGATTGCATTGTGCTAGGGTCCCATAGCACGCATGGCTAACCAGGCTCGGTCGTCTCTGGACGGATGTTCCCCGGGCTCCGTTCCGGTGCGTTTGTGTCAATTTTGACACAAAGCTTTCATGTAAGCGGGCGCTCGGCACACTGTCAGTTTCTCCAGTGGTCCAATGAGCTCAGGTTGTTAGCAGGGAGAGTGTCTCTTCTCACCACGGTTTCAGAGCCCTCAGTGTTGTTGTGGCAACTGCGTTAGCGAGCGGCTGGAGAATTAGGCTAATGTGTTTGTACATTCACGGCCCGTAGCACGGCGATTTGAGTTTGTACATGGGGAGATGTTTTGGAATTGGTTTTCTGTTCAGAGCACAGTGTGTCTGTACACTCCGCAATGGGTAACTGACTCTGTTTGGTGTTTAACAAATGGATGTTTGAATGGATTTTTCTTGTATGATTCAAATCTTTATGTAATGGTAGTCGGGTGTGTACTGTATGCAGGGCCACCAACACATTAAAACCATTGAGCTAATGTGTTTTCACATGCTGATATATTGAAAGTCCATATGTCACGAACTGCAGAATGTAAACAAAACTGGAGGCAGGCATCACCGTTATGATTGCTAGCAAAAGCGAGTCAGCGCGGTAGATATTTAACAGTACATTTCATTCAATTACAGGCTTTTATAGCACTTCATTTCTATGACATATCTGTTGTGGTCAAGGAATGACATTCTATGAGAGCAGCATTCATTTATCAAAACATTGATTTTGTTTACAAATGTTCCCATGACAACAACAAACAATGGAGTAATATGTCCTTATTGACATGATTATGAGGTATAGCAGTTGTTCTGCTCTCATACAGTCATATTCATCATAATGAAAGAGTATATTACAATGACTGACATTGCCTTTAACTCCAGAACAGAATGAGCAATTGTGCATGCTAAAGACACTATCCACTATTGAAACTTTAAAGGAGATGTCAGCAACTGTCAATACTTAAACAATGGGGAGGTTGACTCAAGGTAATGTTGTGTTGAAACAGAATTAAACAAGAGCGTCCACCACAAGCACAAACAATAGAGAAAAAGGAAGCTATTTGTATAAAGCAAGCCGGCAGTACATTTGAGGCAAATTGTTTTGGAAGGCTATTTATTTCAATCTAAGCTGCAATTTGTAGTGCCAAAGTCAAAATTAAACCAAACAAGATAGATGGAGAGCTCCCTTAGACTCTCCAAACAGAATAAGTTCAAAGAAATCATTGTCTGTCTTTATGACACCATGGATTTTTATCATCAATGTCTTGGATCTCGATATGTGGAAGAACGTTATGAATAAAACATCGATACAATGTTGTCAGACTTCATCAAAGCAGCTGGAAATCAATCAGAAACAGTTACCTGACTGATGGTTTGACCTATATGTCAAGAAATGACTATTTTCTGAATCATACCAACGTTCGTATGAGACCCGTTCCTCGACTTTTTCAAGATATTCAAACTGTTTTGGAGCCACAAAGCTTCGATCAAACAGAGTGGTGCAGTGCAAGCCTTTGTCTCTGCTGCTCGGTGAATCCATATTGAAAGAGGTATTTGAAGAGAATACATATCTTTGCACACGACGACAGAGAGAGAAGCAGTCACTACCCATTATGCAGGATGTCAGATAGAGCTCAGAGCAGCTAACCAGAATTGCCCTTCCAGTTTTACCAAGGTCAAAAACAGAAACAAAAACACACACACACACACACACAGTGGTAGAAGAAATGTGTGTGTGTGTGTGTGTTTCAGCCTGAGGAAGACGGAAGACTGTGGAGAAGAGGAGGAGAAAAAGAGTGAGCACAAAAGATGTGTGTGTGTGTGTGTGTGTGTGTGTGTGTGTACATACTCACTTACATTTGTATCAATATGTGTGTGTCAATGTGTGTGCCTTGTGTGTTGAATAGGTTGGGTTTTTTGGAGATGATTTCCTTTCAGCTTGCCTCTATTTCCAAGGCTGCACTTAGAATAACTCCATTTTCTATTCTCACCTTTTTTCAGGCAATTAGCTTGCTGCCCTAATCTCATCAGTCAGGGAGACAGTCGGACAGACAGCCGTTGAAGTGTTTCTTTCTTATCTTTTGTGCTCACTCTCTTTCTCCCTCTCTTCTCCACAGTCCTCCATCTTCCTCAGGCTGGGGGGCTGGCATGTTTTGATAGAGAAAGAGAGAAAGAGAGACAGAGAGACAGAGACAGAGACAGAGATGACAATACCACACCTCTGAAGCCACAAGCCCTGTTCTTGTAATCCTAGAAAATTCCTTCCTCCTTTCCTTTCCTTTCCTTTTTATCATCTCCAAATCATTGTGTACCAATCTAGGAATTTACTGCTGAGTGAAGTCAAAGAGGTAGGGGGAGGGGCTGTTGGTTTGACATATATTGTACTGTAGCTAATGTGAATACTTTATGATTTCAACAGAATATTTACTCGTCTAAATAATTTCTAGGCCAAACTTTCATTGGGGATGAGTAGCAGTGAAAACGGACACGGACACGGACAAAATGGACACTGGCGACAGATTTAACGAGTCCTCGAGTATTCAGAGAATATAAAATGAGAGCTGGACCCTCTGAAGCACCTTCTGGCTTTCATTCCATACAAAGAGTGCAAGAGGGACCCTCGTCGCTTGAAGTAAGTATTTTTTTAAAAAGCAATTTTCCTGGAACACTCAACTCAACAGAAAACTATCCAAAGGGCCAGACACATGTTGAATAACCATCAACCAATCTCTTTAGTTCTATTGGCTGAAAATGCCACATTCGAGGGTGTTAGACCCTCTCCAAAAAAAAAGTCCTTCAGCAACTGTATTGTTACGAGTCACCCAATGATCTAGATGCAAATCTGGTTTCCTGAGTGGTCATCCCATTGAAATCAATAACATCTCATCTCCATAGTAAAGGCCCCGGCTGGTATTGTGTTAATTTGTCCTCTTCTTTCTCTCACAGAGTAACGAGAACAAAAGGTTGAAGGAGAGGAGAGAGAGCATATTTAACAGCCCAAACTTTGACGAAGAGACCCTTCAGGGTTTTGTTCAACAGGGCGATCCTCGCTACGAGACCACATTGGAGGAAAAGGCAGAGGTGACATGGTTTTACAATCCAAAGCTGAATCGAAAGCCTTCATTTCCTAGGAAATTGAATTCCACAAGAAATGCTAGGAAGTAGCACCATTTTCATTTCTTAAAAAAAAAGCTTAAAGTGTCATAAATTCACATGGCGCAATCATTGGAGACATTTACTGTCGCGTCGCCAAGACCAAACTATAATACAGTTATCCTTACGCCATTATTTTACTCTTCTTTCAATTAGTCTCAAGTGTGTCATTTTATCATGATTTGCATATTGCTGACATGACCAGTCCCTATCAATGTAAAACCCCCTAATCAACAGGTCCTCCATTCTAAAATTGAATCGATATCGATGACATTTCCTGGCAGATTACAAGTATTTACAGTGGGGCTCGCCTCTTCAACCTGAGTGACAGCTTATTGGCAGCCCCAGCAGAGTGCTGTCCAGGAGTGATCTGTCTGTGTTTACCTTTCATGGCAGATTAAGCAATCTGCACCTGGATTCTGTTGACGTGGGAGGAATCCATATTGAAATTCACTATTCAAACAGTATCCTCTGGACTGAGATTTTACACCTTGATAATGTATTATATCAATACATTCTATCAGTACGACAGTTGATATTCGATGGTACCTTTCTTCTTCTACCAACATCACTCAGGGCGGCAAGGCACGGCGGCCATTTTGTGCCAGATGGCTTACCATGTATTTCAGTATATTTCAGTGGAGAACTGATGCACTATTCATCCAAACCTTCATCGCCTCAAACACTTTTCTCCCAGCCCTCCCTGGTCCTCCAACCTTAGCTCCTGCCTGTGCCCCTGTGGCTCTCTATTGTTATCTCTCTCTCTCTCTCTTCGTCTCTCTCTCTCTTCCCCTCTCTCTCTCTCTCTTCCTCTCTCTTTCCCCCTCCCTCTCTCCCCCCTCTCTCCCCATCTCTCTCTCTCTCCTAAACCAGGCTTTGGCCCGTGTGATTTACTTTCTATTAGAGGATTAAAAATCAATTATGCAGGAAGCCATGCGTAGGCGTGATTATAGCTGCGCACGACGGCACCATTTATCACAGGACCACTCATCTCTGCAGCCGCAAGTTACAAAACACACCCGGGCAGCCATCTTTAAACATGAACTCTGCCCTCGTACACAGCTGAGGAAGAAGAGCTAGGGGGTCCTTCATGTGTGTATGGATTTTGTGAACCATCTACAGTTCACATTGATCTGTACTTCAAGCAGGTTTTCCTCCTTTTTATGTAATCTCTTCACATTAAACATCACTTGTACTATGCTGTGTCTTTGCCGAGAGGTTACGGTGGAGTATATTTTTCCTCCTGTGATGTATTACACATAGTTAGCATCAGAATGATGTATATACAGATACTCCAATGATAAATGGACTATGAGGAAGAGCTGCTTTCCAAAATATGCCCCCAAAAAAATATCCTCTGTTCCTTTTTTTTATTTTTTTAACTCTCACTTTTTCAATCTCTCTCTCTCTCCCTTGCTCTCTATGCTTGTGAGAGGGTTCAGACTTCAGGAGAAATGGCGCGTCTGTTTACTCTGGAAGGTTCAAAGACAATTTACCTGGATTAGAGAAGCCATCTGTGCCTGCCATCCAAGATTGCTTCGGGGGTGTCTCAATAAATACTGAGCAGGAGAGGCAGCGCGGCAGCAGCACGGGCCCCTAAAACTGAGGCTTAACGCTCCTCTTTCCCATCAATTACCTGAGGCACACACCTGTGACAGGCCGCCCGTGACCGCCGGCTTTCACCGGAGGTCTTTGGGAACCTTGCTCCCTGTGCTTTGTTCCATGGCTAAACTGCAGTGTGTACATGTCACTAAAACTGTGTGTGTGTGTGTGTGTGTGTGTGTGTGTGTGTGTGTGGTCAATGATGTGTACTGTACATGTTATTCGGTGGCACAGTAATCTACTGAATCTCCACCGCACTCAAACTGACTAGTGGTGGTTCGTGGGATGCGCTGCGGTTTTGGTTGGTCACATACAATGAGGGCATTGGATGATGGAAAAACGTGTGCTGGCTCTATGAGAGGAGATGCAAGGGAGACATTCTGTGGTGTTTCTTTCTCAGAGGTGAAAAACCCAAGCCATGTCAGAGGGGACCATCTCACCAGCGTTAGAGCTTGCTCGGAAGTAAACTTGGGACTGTCCTTTTGGTCCGACTTCCTCTGGGGAAGTGTGCGTCACTCGTAAAGTATAAATCCCGCCTGAGGTGAGAGCACTGATCATTTTCAAGAGGCTGCATCGGGTGGTTCTGTGGAGAGGAAAGTGCTGATGCTGAAACACACACACACACATTTGCTCTCTCTCTCTCTGTCACTCTCTCTCTCTCTCTTTCTCAAAATGGAATTAATTCCAAAATGATGCACTCCAGTTCACAGTTCTCACTTTGACTTCATTCAGAGTAGGCTACGTGGTCTGGATGCGTCATGTGGCTGACAGAACAACAGGAGGGCACACAGAGGTTTTCGATTCAACACGGAATTCATCCTCTCTGCCAACTGCTGTCAAATGACCGGGGAGGGGCAAGTCAAAAATTGCCGTCCTCCATCTCAGTCCTCCGCAGGAGTTACAACTCCTCTCTCTGTCTTGGGAACCCGGTCCTTTCAGAGGGTGTCAGGGGATGCGGTTGGCATGTTTAAACACACTGGGACTTTCATCTCATTCCCAGACACACTACAGTGGGAATTCGACAGGCTCGATTCCCGAATGTCATCGATGCCATTGGCTCTACAACATGCTACTGCGAGTGAGTCTGATCCTCCAACTCGGTCGTCGCCAGAGAACATTTATGCTTTGGTTTCCTCGATGTCCTACTTACAGCGGTCCACCGAGTCGACCACCTCGGCTGTCTTCGCCCCAAATTGCCCACTTACGTGCGTTGTTGACACCGATGCTTTGTCACCTGAGTGGGGAGGACTTCGAGCTCCTCCAGAGAAACTGTTGGCTTGC
>NC_139672.1:9190131-9195131 GCF_951799395.1 Argentina silus | reverse complement strand
TGTCGATTGGCCAGCAGTACTTTCTCATTTAATAGCAATAATAAAGTTGGAAAGGATTCGACTCACTAGGACTGGGGCCACAGGTTTGCAGCAAGACCTGTGCAAGCAGATATATTGTATTCTCAATATGAAAACCCAAAGGACTCATTCTGTACTGTGTCCTCTCCTTATCTCAAGCCCTGGGTGGTAATACAGCAGATACACACATCCACTCAATGTCCCTCTACAACAAAATATTACTTTTCATCCTCAGCCAGACTAAATCATAGGCCAGTATGGATTGGCGTCCTGGTCTATTGCTGGAAGGTGTTCTAACAGTCATGTGTTCTCAAACAACCCTACATTCATCTGCTCAATTGTGTTCCAATAGCAGCCCGGTACCCAATGTTAGAGTCACACCATTGGTCCAAATCCCTACTGGATTTCTAACAATGGACAGGCGTGGGAGAGAGGAGGGATGACATGCAGGGTATGTCGATGGCTGGAATCGAACCAGGGACCTCGTGATGATATGGTATGCACCTTAGTGTGCTACGCCACTGAGCACCCCCAGGACAGGCTATTTTTGCAGGTGATACACAATGCCAAGACATTGACTGATGGGTAACAGTATCATTTTATTAATTGTTTTAATATGATGTGATTACAGTATGTCTATATGGTTTTGATGACAATGGAGAGGTCTTCCAATAGAGAGGTGTACATTGCTGTCTATGATGATGACATCCTTCTCTGTTTATGAAATTAGATTCTCAGACCCATATGTGGCTATGAATTCATATGTCTGGTAATTGCTAGGACATCTAATTTTGAAACCCATCTAAAGCCAGTTGATTGAGGGAATTCCATGGAGATGGTCTTAGTTCCTCCTGGCTGAACTGATAGGAAAGCGTGAGATAAGGGGTCCAAAGACCGTCCTATGATTAATGGGTTGGCTTGGCTACCATTTTAATGCAGACTGGCAGACAGACACTCCTTCAAATATGCTTGAAAAATGTCTGGACCATTTCGTTCACATGAGATTTATAATAGTGTTTGGGTTTGACATCAAAAATGACAGAATGGATGTCATTTGACAAATTTTTGGCAGATGTAGCTATTTTAAAGGACGGGACACACACACACACACACACACACACACACACACACACACACACACACGTTTTAGACAATGTTCCCGCCGACACAAATGTATTCCACGAAAAAAAAAGAGATGCCATCTACATTTACATACAATGCTATCTCCCACCTTGAATTTTCATTCACCCAATATGAGCGGTAACCATTCTTTGACCTTGCCTTTTTTTTTGTTACAGATAATTTATACAAATGTAAGCATTTTCCCCCTCATCCTCTGTAGCTGGGGTTTGCGTGAGCTTTTCAGGGGTGGGTGAGGTCTTGCTTTGAATTATCTCTCCCAACCTCTGTCTCTCCACTCTCACTCTTCCCCTGGGGAGAGCTGCGTGCGATGGGGGAAAGAGAGGGAGGGAGGAGATGAAGGGAGCGAGGGGGTTTTGGATGGGGAGGGACGGGGGGGGGGGGGGGGGGGGGGGGCATCATCAAAAACCGAAATTAAAGATTTGCAGCGGTTCAGTGATTAAAGGCATCCATGCATTTTGACGAGGGGAAAGAGCAGTTTAATGAAAATGTACACACTGTGGCAAATGGCTCTGTAATGCTCGAGTAATAAAGCATTTCAGATGAGGAGGAGAAGAAAAAAACATGGTAATGTATTTTGGAGGGTAAACAGAAAGGGTAAACATTTACAGAGGTAAATAGTGTGGATACGCGGCCTTCTCATCAAAGCTAATGCGCCACTGTGTAAATTTGTAGTAGTCTTTGTACGTAATTGATTCACATAGAGGATAATAAGCTGTGTTTTGCGATAAGAGGATGGTTTGAGGACAATTTCGTCTGAGGAGGAATTACCATTTGTATCTCAGAATGTCATGCGAAAGGCGAAAATAAATAAATTATTGAAAAGAATGAGAGCTGGTTCTCAATAAGATAACTGTAATTTAAAAAAAAAAAATTTGAACTGCCTTCGATTACCACGGCAGCCCCTGTACCCACACATATGGATCGTTTGAAATGCCAACAGAATATGAATTGGACCCTTTCCTAACATTCAGAGCTTAATGATATGAGAGCTGCCAGTTCTACATGCTTATTGGCTACGGTAAATGCAGTTCGAACCAGAGCCCCCCCAGGCTAATATGGTGCAATTCCTGGAAAGGACAAGCATGCAACAGCATGAAACTTCCCTCTAATAACATTCTAATGTCATAGTACACTTTGCATTCCTTAAAGCATGTGCAAGATAACAAATTAAAAAATGACACAGGGACGGGGTACCGTCTTCACCCTTTAAGACGTAGTCCTCCAAATCCCTCTGTTTGGCTTTTCTCTAAGTTCTCCTTCCCTCATAGAGATTGTTTTTGAAAGCGCATTTCAATGGGGAAACTGGAAAGACAAAAGCATCCAGGCGGACGTTAAGGCGAATGAGAGACGTCATGGGAGCCACTCTCATACTCAGCCACCGCCTTATACACACACACACGCACGCGCACTCACGTGCACACACACATACGTGCACACACACATACGTACACACACACACACACACTCACTCACACACTCACACACACACACACACACACCACACACACAGACGCGCACACACACACACACACACACACACACACACACACACCACGCACACAGACGCACACACACACACGCCCCAGCGTCATTCAACCAAACAATAACAAGGAGGAGAGTAGGATATTCTTTCCAGTCGTTTTAATTTGTTCCCAGCAGCTACAGGAGGCCCACGGCGATAAAGCGCCCGCTTAACACATCAGCGCGCCCCCTCACAGCGTCTCCGCGGCCCTCTCCCTCTCCCTCTCCCTCCCAGAGTCAAGCCTCTGGCATTTGCATTTATAGTGGGTCGCCGAGGGGAAAATCCAGCTATTCTTTAATTTGGTTTCTGATAATATGAGGCCTGTCTACCGTTACCTACCTCAACCTCCTCCCTCCCTCCCTCCCTCCCTCCCACCATCCATCCCTTCGTCGCTGTCCCACTCCCTCCTTTCCCCCTCAGGGTGTGTTGAGAGGAGGTGAGGGCTAAAATCAGCCAGCAGGTGAGGGCGTGTGTACAGGCCAGGGGAGGCGGGTGGAGGTAGAAATCGGAGGATGGGCTCATTGTAATGCATGGAATGGAATGCGAAACGGCATTAAAACACGTCTGACGCAATTCCACATTCCATTCCATGCATGACGATGAGCCTGTCCTCCGATTTCTACCTCCACCCGCCTCCCCTGTGCTGAACAAAAGGTGAAAACAATCAGGAAGAGCAGGGGAGGTCTGGGAGTGTGACTGGGAGTTAATAATACATGAAGAGATCTGGTGAGGCTCCTCACTCCTCCACTCTCCCTCCCTCTCTCTCTCCATCTTCCCATCTCTCTTTCTCTCTACAGTATCTCTCCCTCCATCATTACATCTTTCGCTCTCTCTCCCTCCCTCAATCCGTTTTCACATCTCTCTCTCTCTCTCTCTCTCTCTCCATCTCTCCCTCCGTCTCTCTCTCTCATCACCAGCCCCTCTGTTTCCCCAGCCGAAGAGATGCCGCCCCGCTGGTGTAATTATGGCAGGAGAGAGACCTACAGGGACGCCTCTGTCTCTCTCTCAGCTTCTCCGCCCTTCACATTGGTTTATGGTGTAGTAATGGACATCATTCACTGGCTGTCGTGAAGAAGGGAGGATGCATTCATGGCCGTAACCAGGGTCATTTTAGTTTACCAAAGTCAATGCGTATCTCAGGTCGGGGGGGATCAAGAACGAGTCCCCCCCCCCCGCCAACCCCAACCCTAACCACTAACCCCCCCCCCCCCCAACAGCTAGTATATACTATACTCCAACAGTGTGGATTTGAAATCAAACAATTGCTCTGGGGTCAGAGTAGAGATTCTCAGCTTTAATTCAATGGGTTTTGAGATGTTGTTTTTCAGATTGGGTTCACCCTTTAGAAAGTACTTTTTAAAAAAAAAATATATACTCCCACTGTTTCAGAGTTTCAAGTATTGGAAAAATCATATAATGTCCAAATAAAGTACTCATGTTTAGTATTTGGTCAACAATCCTTTGCATGCAGTAACGGCCTGAAGTCTGCGACCCACTGACCCCACCAGACGTTGGGTCTGTTATCTGCTGATGCTCTGCCAGGCCTGTACTGCAGCCAATCTTCAGTTCTTGTTTGTTTTGAGATATTGTTGCCTAAAACCTTATCATCAGGAAATTAAATGCATGTTCAATTGGATTTCAATCTGAAGATTTACTTGGCCAGTCAATAACTTTCTGCTTTCTGGCCCTGGAAAACATCCTAGTTGCTATGGCAGTATGTTCAAAGTCATTGTGTTACTGTGTGATGAAGTGCCATCCAATGAATACGGAGGCATTTACTGGTACTTAAGCAGACAAGACGTTTCTGTACATTCTGGGCAGGTGAAAGTGCAGAACAGAGAGTGAGAGAGAGAGCGAGAAGTGCGCTTGATAACAAGATTAAGCAAATTGTACAATGACTTCACAATCAGACTTCGGCTACATTCACTTATACACTGAGGTCAAATTGGGGCGCAATAATAATAATTCAGTGGCACTAATTCTTTAATCGCAAAAGATAAAAGCAGATTAGACGCGAGTACTTTATTATATATCTGTGTACATTCCAGCTCATAACTAAACGGTTCCTATTTTAGAGGCTATTGTTCACCTCACGCACGCAGGGAATGCATTCAGACCAACACTGCCTGCCGTTCTGGCGAGATAAAACAGCTCAACCTTACCATAGGAAAGGAAACGCTCCTGTGAGAGATGATGGCGATAACACACACACACACACACACACACACACACACACACACACACACACACACACACACACACACACACAAATGAATATAACAAAACAGATTGAGGTTATGCGTGGGACAGTCTGTGG
>NC_139672.1:9176936-9189931 GCF_951799395.1 Argentina silus | reverse complement strand
CATCATAATGCATCATAATGACCAGTGTCTGTGTATCCATCCATAGACCACAGGTGTTGAGACATCACACGTCTCCCCGATACAATCTGGTGCCCCCTCCTCAGTGCTTTGTTCATAGGACCGATCCCATCCAGGCTGAATCCACCCACACACACACACACACACACACACATGCGCACGCGCACACACACACACACACACACACACACACACACACACACACACACAGGCACAGATGGCGTATCAATGACCACCTTATACCAGCTCTGGCACACATGACAGGAGGTATAAATCAAGCCTGAGAACATCGGTTGCATTTTAACAGAAATTGAAAAATAGACTTCATAAAAAACGAGAGCTTTCTAGAGCAGGCCGCATTGTTTGAATCTCAAGTACGTCCTTATTTGGCTGCACACTTCAACCAAGACAGTATTCATGCGATGACACCTTATTCCCTACAGAGAGGACTTCTTTTGAGCACTATCTGAGGGAACGAGGGTCATTTGAAATATGTCTATGTGTAGGTCCCTATCAGAGCACCGAGAGAGAGAGAGAGAGAGAGAGAGAGAGAGAGAGAGTAGAGAGAGAGGACAGAGAGAGAGAGAGAGAGAGAGAGAGAGAGAGAGAGAGAGAGAGAGAGAGAGACAGAGAGAGAGAAGAGAGAGAGAGAGAGAGAGGGGCATCAGACTAGCCACTTCATTGAAACATCTTTGCTCCGGCACTTTGCTCAAAAGATGCTGTCCCCTTAAATTTAGCTGCATAAATACTTAAAACACAAAGTAAAGTGACAAACAGAAAGAGGGTTTGGGCCAGAAGCCAAATGGAAGGGGTGGAGGATGCAAATAGCAAACAAACAGACCGCAGAAACGGCGGCTCGGCGAAGTGTGGGAGCGCTGATGCGGAGCTGAGGGAATGTCACTCAGGTCACAGGGTTCTGACAGATGAGCTCTGTTCCTGGGCTACCGGGTGACCTCGCCTCTCAAGCCCTCTCTCCGCCTCAATGACACACGCACACATACAAAGACACACACGCACACACACACATATCTGTGCATGAAAACACACACACACACACACCGCACACATACAAAGACACGCACGCACACACACACACACACACACACCACACACACACACACACATATCTGTGCATGAAAACACACACACACACACACACACACACACACACACACAGATGCGCACAGACACGCACACACAAACATAAACACACAAGCGCACTCACAACAAGCACACACACAAGTACGCACACACACACACACACATGTGGACAAGCACGCACGTCTTGACCTTAACACACACCCATTCATGCATGCATGAACACACACACATACACAAAGCGATTCCTCCCAGTCTCAACATACATTGCGTGACACTTAAGGGCAAGCCTGTCCCAGGCCATAAAGTCAGTCAAGCCACATACTGTAGAATCACTCTCTTTGCCCCTCTGGGCTTTCACCATCAATAGAAAGTGTGATTTACCACTTACCAAGCCTTCTGTGGCCTGACACGCAACACACACCACGCACATACGCACGCACACGCACGAATACACAGACACACGCAAACCCTCTCACTATTAACCACTTAAAACTTCTCACATCTTTAACCACAGACACTGCATGACGCCTCACGCTCCACAAAGAGACCTTTCTCCTTCCCCTTCTTGCCCATCACATAGATGGATGAACACACATACACACACAGTCACGCACACACACACACACACACACCACAAACACTGTTTGACACACCACGCATCACACCAACTCTCTACTTGTCCTTCCGATGTGCGTCTGGCTCTCCCAGGGGAAAATCCTTGATGGAGAGAAAGAAGCAGACGCTGAGAGAAAAAAGAGATGGATAGATGGACGGATAAGACGGATGGATGGATGGATGAATAAGTGGACTGAGGTGAGAGTTCTCGCCTGCAGAGCGTCCAGAAATCAATTCTATCCTCTGTCAGGTCAACCTAGGTCACTCCCCCCCTCTCTGAGTGAGCCTCCTGAAGAGGAGCATGCTGGGTAAACGGAGAGTAATTACACGCCATCTCACGGTGCCGCACTGGGAGCAAGAAAAAATATTTAGCCGAAGAAGGAAGGTACTGGAAGGACTGCGTTTGAGGCAGCTCTAAAAAAGCTCTCTTTCAGAAGAACTTCAGCACGACAATCACCTCAGCGAATACAACAATGTCGGTTTTCAATGTGTTATTGAATCGCGAAAGCTTTATTAGCACTTTTACGGAGGGGTCTTCGAACAGCGAGGGAACCAGTTCTCTTTTGTGTCTGTACTCTCTGGTCCCCTGGCGGGATCTCCAAACCCAGGGTTAACGCCATGCAATTAACCGCGTGCCCACCCGACTGCATACACACACACACCCGGCGACCCACCCCCGGGGGGGCACTGTAATTGGTGCTCCCAAAAAAAAAAAAAATGGAAAGAAAAATGACTAAAAACATTTTTAAAAAAGGAGAGGTGGTTAATTTACTGGAAGAAGAGGAGGTCGATGGCGGTGTAAATCGCCACACGTCAGCCAAATTGAATTTCCCTGATTCCCTCGGCCTTCGCCCCGCCGAGCCGACCTCAGCGCGCTGATTGGCTCGCGCCGGGTCGTAAGCCGCTGGAGGTCGAGGGGAGTGAAGGGCGCCGCGTGCGGCTTAATTATACCGACACCGGGAGAGACCCAAGGACCCCCCCCCCCACCCCCGACTCTCGTCCGAAATATCTCCCCCACAGACAAAGAACATGCCCCCCCAGGAGGGAGGAGGGGAAAGAGAGGGTCGGAGCGAAGGCGGTGGTAAAGGAACCAGGGATATCACGGAGGAAAGGCCGGGATAATGGATGTTTATGGATTCAGAGCAGCCAGGTTCGTTTAGTGTATTGCTGGTCTGTCGTGTCAGAGAGATCCTATCACAATGGGAGCATGCGGGTGAATAAGAAAGGTTAAACGCACGGAGAGTGTTGTGAATGCGGCGCAGAGGGAAGAAAGTCTAGTCACGCCTTTTTTGCGGTCCTATTGTACCGACGGGCATAAATTGAGGCACAAACTGGATGTGTAAGAGCTTTCCAGACACGTTAAGAGGACAACGGACGTTGAATAGAAAATGCCTCTGTATCGTGAAAAACACATTGAATTTTGCATGACAGTGGGGTCATGTCATCATAGCGCACCAGTCTATAAGGAGAACATTCCCATGTCTATAATCTGTGTTATTTTAGATATCTTTATCATAAGGATAAACACCTTGGGATGTTCCAGTTGAATAACCTTCTCCACCCGAGAACTCAGACAAAACACAGCTTGACACATCGACTTTTAGAAAACAAAATACCTTTAAGGAGGCTCTGTTTACATAAAACACGCCCAAACATAGAAAAAAAACCAAGCATAATCTATAATCCAATATCCACCTTTAACTCTTCCTCTGGAAATGTTCTATTCAGCAAGTTCAACCACCGACAACAGAAGCACCACTCCACTTTGTTGTCCAATAAGACACATTCAGCACAGCTTAGCCGCAGGGTCACACAGGCCGAGGCAGACCTTCCTGGAGGGCAATTAACTCCCAACCTCGACCAATAGGAGGTCACTTCCCTCTCTAGACCTGTATCACACTTCTTGTTCACACCTGAGGCGCCACCTCCTGTCAATCAACAGTCACGCCGGGACACAGGTGTTGAACTGAACCACCTGGAGGCAACTTGCTGTCGGCTAACAGAACGGATAAAAAAAAGATGTTGGAAATAGCATTTGTATTGTTGTCTTGTCCTTGATTCACAAACACCTATGTTTAGACGCAGAAAGAAGTCATTTGAGTTGTTTTATGTTCATATCACCTTGATAGGTTGACTCACACATCCTATGTTTAGATGCTTCAGATCTAATGTTAGCTTAGCGCTTTTTCGCTAGCGGCAAAATGACGCAATTACTCATGTCCTGTGGTCGTGAAATACTCATATTTTTTTCATGATTCACAGTATGTGCTAGATATAAATCACTTTCAGCAGAAGTGCCTCGAGACCATTTTGTCAAAGCAGTGAGCTGTTTTGCCTATCCTTTAAAACAATTGACCTCACTAAAGAACACACCCCGGTGTGTCGCGCCAGGCGGCTAACCGTATTCCCTCCAAATTGTCAGCAGCAACCAAATTATACATCACCACTATATCCAACTAATTAGCACTCTAGTCTCAAAGAAAATGAAAGAGATTGCACACGCGCACACACACACACGCGCACACACACACACACACACACACACACACACACCCACATGCACACAAACCGACACACACACACACACATACACACACACACGCCCATCCCAAATACAAAACCCTAATGACCCAAGCAGTGTGTGACTGGCGGAGTGTGAGAGTGTGTCATGAATTGCATAGAGGAAGAGAGAGAGAGAGAGAGAGAGAGAGAGGGAGAGAGAGAGAGAGATGGGAGAGAGAGATGTGAGAGAGAGAGGGAGAGGGGGAGAGAGAGAGAGGGAGAGAGAGAGAGAGAGAGGGAGAGAGAGAGAGAGAGAGGGAGAGAGAAAGAGAGAGAGAGAGGGAGAGAGAGAGAGGGAGAGAGAGAGAGAGAGAGGGAGAGAGAGAGAGAGAGGGGGGGTGGGGGTGAACTAACGATAGCTGCTAATAATTACAGATCTGCAGCGTGGAGGAGTTAATGAGGAGCCAAACCCTCCCATGATGCCTCGCTAATAATGGATGAGGATGGGAGAGAGAGAGAGAGAGAGAGAGAGAGAGGGAGGGAGGGGGGTCCAGGGGAGAGGGTGGAACTGTCAATTTGAAGGGCCTGGGTGCCCTTTGGTTTTCCTGCACCATGGGCATGCCAACGAAAGAGAGAGAGGCCTTCCCCAGTGGCAACATGTCGACACACTAATGAAGATGTGACACTCTCTCCTCTCCTCTCCTCTCCTCTCCTCTCCTCTCCTCTCCTCTCCTCTCCTCTCCCCTCCCCTCCTCTCCTCTCCCCTCCCCTCCTCTCCTCTCCTCTCCTCTCCTCTGTGACTCGCGGAATGACGGAGGGAGAAGGAAGAGGGAGGAGAAGAATGCAAAAGAGGAGATAGTTAAGAGAATTTGGACAGTGAGGGAAAGTGATTGAAAAAGAGGGGGGGGGAGAGGGTGGGGAGGGGGGGGGGGGGGGGTTGAGATGTTGAAAGGTAATGAAAGATAATGTGAGAGAGATGGAGGACAGGTAGAGATCAGGTGTACCGTGGTAGGTTTGAGGTTGATTACGCTGCTTTCAAGGGGCCAAGCCCACAGACAAAGGCACGGTAGCTTCGGCTGTTGTTGACACACTATGAATGGGACACAGGCCTACAGGACAGTCCACTGCCACAAGAGACCCCTGACGCACACAGAGAAAAACTCAAGCACGACCGTTTTCACAGAGCGGGGATCCATCGTCGACAGAGACGACGGCTATTTTAACACGTAGCTTGTCGCTGTCCCGCTCTTCCTTTTCAACGTAGACTTACACCGTCACACGAAACCCCCTGACACACACACCGAAAAACAGAAGCGTGGCCATTTTCACACAGAACGGCCTCCGTCGAAGACACACACACACACACACACACACACACACACACACACACACACACACACACACACACACACACGCACGGACAACGAAGCGTAGGGGGACTCACCAGAGAGCTGGTATAGGAGGGGTCGGACGAATCGTCTTGGAGGTAGCGTGAAAGTCCGAAGTCGGACACCTTGCACACCAGGTTGCTGTTGACCAGGATGTTGCGAGCGGCCAGGTCCCGGTGGACGTAGTTCATCTCCGACAGGTACTTCATCCCGGCCGAGATCCCACGCATCATCCCCACCAGCTGGATCACGGTGAACTGCCCGTCGTTTTGCTGCCAGGAGGGAGTGGGGGAGGGACGGAGAGGGGGACGGGGGGGGGACGGAGGAGAAAGACAAGACAATGGAGAAGATTTTAGCCATAGAAAGAGTATAATGAGTGTAGAGTATAATACAGTATAATGAACAGACAGGGCCTCTCTCTGTCTCTCTCTCTCTCACTCTCTCTCTCTCGTGATACAAAGTTCACGCTTCACGTTGGCACCCCCGACGTTCCGTGACAATGACATCCTCATTTCAGATTCTATTCTGTGCCAACGTAGCGCCCCGGTGAAAGCCAACATGGCACCCCGGTACAATTTGAAATGACACAGCCAAAACGCTGGTGTCCATCAATGGCCCTGGCACTCTGTGTACATGGGCAAAACTGCCACATTTTTCCAAATGTTGGCCCACGGCGCCAATGTGTCCTAGCTGTTCTATCTACCCTCCGCCAGTTTCTCCAAGTGTCCGACAGTGAGTGGAAAATCCTCGCCAACAGAACACTCCTCGGTGCCCTTAGAGTGAGGGAGGGAGGGAGGATGAGCTGTACACTCCTTCCCAGGTCCACAGGGAGGCCCCCCCCCCGTGCCCCCCCCTGCCCGCTCCCAGATTAGAATGGCCTACGGACGCATCCTTGTCACCGCGGCCAGGACGCCAGGTCACACTCGATGGCAAGGGTACGAGATGTGTCCCATCACAGAGACATGGTGACAAACACCCTCAGCTGCCCCCCCCCCTCCCCCCCTCCGTCCGTCCGTCTCTATATGGGTCTGGCCTACTTCCTGACACCGCTCGTAGTTATTTCTGTTTCGGGTCTGAAGTGTTCTTCGGCGTTTCATCTTCATATCACGCATTCGACGCACGCACGCTCGTTCGCACGCACGCACATACGTATGCACTCACACACACGCACACACACACACACACACGCACACGTACGCGCACACACACGCACGCACGCACACACGCACACCCACAGCCCTCATCTTAGATCTCATTTCCGTTCTTACATCCAGAGGAGGATTCGTTTTGATTACAAAATTGGATTCCTCAAGCTGATTCCCCTCAACCTGTTTGTTAGAGCATCTAGTGGACAATGTGCAGGCATCCATCTCATTAAATACTATATACACACACACACACACACGCACGCACACACACACACAACCATCGCACAAACACACACACACACGCACGCGCACACACACGCACGCGCACGCACGCACATGCGCACACACACACGCGCACGCACACACCTCTACCCTGCGCGCTTTGAACCCGACACAGTAACAAATAAGAGGGTAGGGGGAGATCGATGGGAACACAAGTCGGATGTGGCGGCTAGCAAAGCCAACTTCAAAGGCTCCTTCTAAACCAGCACTAGATCAAAGTGGAGTGGAAAACCAATCCATGAGATGGATGGGGGGCGGAGGAGGTGTGTGTGTGTGGGGGGGGGGGGGGGGGGCTTGAATATTGATTAAGCTGTACATTCACTCGTTCTCCAGCTACAAAGGAGAGAGAGGGAATAGTCCATTAATGGCTCCCGGGCATGACTGGACAAAATGAAAACGGGACGAGCGCGACATTGACTATTGCGGAAAATCTCCAATGAGGAACGGAGTGAGAGACGTGCGGGTTCAGGAGTTACATCGACTCGGCTCGGAAGCACTGATTGGTTGATCCGAGACCGCGACCGCGTCCGTTCACGCAACATCCATCACCGGTGTTGTCAATGGCAAATAGTCGATACTTGGTGTTCGACATTCAGGGGCGACTTTAAATGTGTACAGAGAGAGAGATGTTTCGACAGGGTTCGAGAAGACATGGCAGATGCGGTGGTGGGGGGGGGGTTCAGATCCCGATCTTGAGGTCAGCAGCTCACTGCTAGTTTCCAATCCTCCCCTTCTCCCCAGGCACGGGTTCAGATCTGGGACACCAGAAGAAGGGGGATAGAACCCGGGTCTCCCGCACGTCGATACCAACGGATACTATGAGACCGAGAATACATCCCGGTAGTCAGAGGGGGCACAGGCAGGTCTCAGATAGGGCTACCCCTTCACAAGACTCCAAACCCCCTCCGCTACACATAGAAAACCACCAAAACAAGACCACCGGCTCTACGGCTCACCCTGAGGAAGGAGTCCAGGGCTCCGTTCTCCATGAACTCGGTGACGATCATGACCGGCCGGCTCTTGGTGACCACGCCCTCCAGGCGGATGATGTTGGGGTGGTCGAACTGGCCCATGATGGACGCCTCGGACAGGAAGTCCCGCCTCTGCTTCTCCACGTAGCCCGCCTTCAGGGTCTTGATGGCCACGTAGATCTCTCTCTTACCTGGGAGCTTCAACCGACCTTTGTACACCTCACCAAATTCACCTTCAAGAGGAGGGGGGGGGCAGAGACAGAGAGAGAGAGAGAGACAGGGAGAGAGAGAGAGAGAGAGAGAGAGAGAGAGAGAGACAGAGACAGGGAGAGAAAGAGACAGAGAGACAGAGACAGAGACAGGGAGAGAGACAGGGAGAGAAAGAGAACGAGAAAGAGAGAGAGAGAGAGACAGAGAGAGAACACAGTTTGTCAATTTGTGGTTATATTCTCTAAACAGCAAAAACATATTTAGCATAAGCTTAGAGACATCTTAGAAAGATTTGGATCTATTCATTTATTTTGTCAGGGACCGTGCAAAACTTAGCGAGTTTGGTGGTTTGAATTTGCATATGCTGTCCATGAGCTGAATACACCGTATATTGAAACCTATTTTCTTCAGCAAATAAAAAACACTCCATATTCATAATCATAAACTCTATGTGTTGTTCAATACTGTTTCAGTATTGCATAATAAGAACATAATCAACTGTTAATGCTTCTCTGACTCACACCGGTTATGTATATACACTCTGAATCTATCTAGGACATTCATAAATATAGATACAAATAATAACAAGCCAAACTAAATGCACAATAAATATCTCCAATCCCTGTGATGGCTTATCACCACCTCGACATCCTGCGCAGATGGATCGGCCACATAGCGTAAAATAAACCAGCAGAAAAAACTAAAAAAGAATCTTTAATTAGCTAACCACATCCCTCCATCCCTCCCGCCATCCCTCCCGCCCTCCCTCCCTGTCGTTTCCTCACACCTAGTGTGCGGAGTGGCCCGGTCTACGGGAGCTATTCCAGGGATGTTCTCATTACTGGGAGTATTTTAGTCTCTGGTATCTCATGAATCAACACATACCAGCATGTCCTCCATCCACTCAACAGGGTCTGCCCCGAAACCCATTGAGAAGGGAAATGTCTTTTTAACACTGCTTAATTAAGTGTTTACACTACCTATGAAGGAGGAAATGATATGCTAATGATGCTCTTTTTCAAACCGGTACTAACCCAACGCTAACAAACGTGACACAAATGGCAATGAATATGTGTAATAACGCTGTAATCGCAAGGTAATTACCGTGGTATAATGTCATGTCTAATAAAGTAAATAACGGGCCCTGGCTGTAACAGAGAGTGAGATGGATGATGACAGACCCGTCTCCAGAGAGAGTGCCCAGAGCCCTGGCATTGGGATGCTAGGCTAAAGCTATTTCTAGAACAATCTAGCCGCCAGACAGCTGGCCTATATGTGCTGCTAGTGCAAGACACTTGACATGCTAGCATCTGACGGGGGTCTGTGGGGGGGGGGGGGGGGGGGGGCACTCAGACAGGGCTACCACAAACATTTGCCTGCTCACACATAGGAATACAGTCCACACACTCGTGCATATAGACATTAAAATGAAGCATCAAATGAGACATAGTGAATGATACATTCTCTCTCTTACACACACGCGCACAGACGCACGCACAGACGCAGACACAGACGCGCAGGCACAGACACGCGCACATGCAGACACACACACAGCCACAAGCACGCACACGCACACACATCAACCTCCCACATCAACCGTCCACATCTCCCAGGGTCCCCATCCATTTACCTGCGCCAATGACCTCCTCGATCTTGACGGTGGAGACGTCGATCTCCTTGGCGAACTCTCGGACCGCCTCGTTGGGGTCCTCGTAGGTGAAGGGGTCGATGTAGATCTTCATCCCCGGGGAGCCTGAGAAGTGGGTCGGGCAGCCCAGTGGGGAGGGGCAGTTAGACATGTCGGGTCGCAAAGAGAGTTCTAGAACAACCAAAGTGCTCAGTAAACATTCCGGGAATAGCAGAAGTGTGGTCAGTTTGGATGGAGGTTTTTTGGGTGGTGAAATGGGGGCCATGGAGCGATGAGACATCAGTAACCGTTATAGTGTATGACACAACATCGGTGATAATTCTATCGGTTCAATAAATGATGATGCCATGTATTTTGATCCTCTTTGGACGGCGTGTGTATGAGCATTGTATGAATACATTTGGAATAATACACACTGTACAACACAGAGAGAGAGAGAGAGAGAGAGAGAGAGAGAGCTGTTTTTCTCTCACTCTCCCAGAAACAAGCACCCTTCCACAGTAGTTCCTCTCGGCAACAAAATGGAGGTTTGATGAATCAGCGGTGAGCTCGGAGAGCCGGGAGACAGCGAGCAAGAGAGGGAGATAGAAAATGCAGACCGTTTTTTTTTTTTTTTCCCCTTCCTTTTCTCCCTTACTCCAGCAGTCTGTGCTCTTTGATAGCAGTGGAACCAATTTCCCTCCGCCGCCTCTCCCCATAGGAACTCATAAAGAGATAAAAACTGTCACACTATCAACCGGCTCTTCGCGCCAGCCGGCCGGGGCCGATAGGTGACTTCAGTTCACCGACTGACTGGGGGGACGTCTCCAAAACGGAGGAGTGCTTGTTTCTGGGGCAGATGAAAACATCAGAGGGAGCAGAAGAGCTGGGTCAGACTTGTAAAAAAAAAAAAGAAAAAAAAAGAAACGTCAATACAAAACAGCCACAAGGCAGACTCAACCAATCCAGACTTATTCTCATTTCCCCAATGACATTGAGGGACACTCTCTGGGCTTGTTTTTGCAACATGGTCGCTATGGTTGAAATAAAGGAACCTCTCTCTCTCTCTCATCTGCATGAGATACAAAAGAGGAAAAGGAGTCTCAAGTGGCAGAAGGATGGTCTAGTCTAATGAGGATCCAGGCCCTCTCACCTTGCTCTCAACTGGAAGCTGTATTTAGCTACAACACTAATTGCCTTGAACCTTGTCTGTGTGGATGTAATTGCTGATTAGAGATTCCATACAGATCGGATTTACGATAATCCATCAGAGGGGTTTGTAGCTTTGCATTCTATAATGACATTCTCCATACAAGTGTCGCCAACGTGACGCACACAGCCACACTTCTGGGCAGGACTTGACATCTCTGCAGGAAACACACACACACACACACACACACACACACACACACACACACACACACACACACACACACACACACACACATGCATATGCCAGCACACACACACACACACATGCATATGCCAGCACACACACAAATGTGCCAGCACACACACACACACACACACACACACACACACACACACACACACACACACACACACACACACACACACACACACACACACACACACACACACACACACACACACACACACGCATATGCCAGCACACACACACACACACACGAATATGCCAGCACACACACACACACACACACACACACACACACACACGCTTGAATCCATTACTTGTTATTCCACGGAACCAGGCCCACTTTCATGTATAATTTAAATTGCAAACAGTTTATCTCTTCCCTCTCTCTGGTGCATCCCTGTTTAACTGGACTCATCTTTTTATGACCCAGAGATAAAAAATAAAAAAAATAGATCCAAGCTTTAATATTTCATGGCTCCTTGATCTGAGCGTGCGGGGCAAATGCATCCGAGTGCCGGTGTCTATTTTTACCCTCTTATAAAGCAGCAACGCCTATCAGGAGAGATACAACACTCCTGCCAAGACTCCTGGTGCTGCGATTTATATATCTTCAAGGTATATATATATATATGCTCCAGGGGAGGCTGGTGGAGGTAGATATCGGAGGACAGGCTCATTGTAATGCATGGAACGGAATGAGGAATGGGATCGATGGTATCGTGCTCAATCCCATTCCTCATTCCATTCCATGAGGGCATCCTCCGATTTCTACCTCCGCCAGCCTCCACTGATCCATTCGTTTACTGCCATATGGCCCACAGAAATATACCCTCCTTTACACTCCTTACTCTGAGGGACACAGAGTGTACTGTCATGGTTCTAAATATAGATGGATTTATATTAATATCCGTTTCCACATTTATGTTTGGCAGAGACTTTTGGCTATATTGTGTTGATAGCAAAGCATATCTAATATGTTTAATCTCACTCCAGTGTAATTATCAGTATGTGTAAAGAATTGTTGAGTCTGTGCTCATTTAGTGCAAGAAAGGTCAAACAGAATGAATCAAATGAGGCTTTAATAATAGAGTATGCTTAATCTATTACAAGGCAAATACTTCCTAGAGAAATGTTACGTTCTAATAGAGAGAGTAGAGAGAGAGAGAGAGAGATAGAGAGATGACCCCCGGTCATCACAAAACAATGCTACTCACAACATGATGAGAACCTCACAACAGGACACAGGAACAAGAGAGAGAGCTTTTCCCTGACCTCTGCTTTTTATACCACCCTAAAAACCACAGCATTTAAATTAGGAGCTGTTGTTCAGGAGACCACCAAACCATCATTCATCTTACTGCATCTAAACGGATGACACCACAGTTGACTCCTCAAGACATTCCACAGACCTCACAGCCATTTGTTTTCCGGGGGATGGTAAACTTAAGAAGATTGGGGCACAACTGAAATTGTCCCACTTCATAAACGTATTGACTCTCATCTCTGGGCCGAACAGACACACTGGACAATCGTCTCCTCTAACAGACGCTCTGGATTCAAACAGAATGAATCCTTTTCTAATAACTTAAGCTCTGCTTGATTGAGTTTGCCTGGCACAATGGAACCCATGGAATAGCTGCAAAAGTGCAAACCTCTGCCCATCTGGTACTCCGGGCAGACTAAAGCAAACGCTCAAATAATTGGAAAGCATTTAAAATGTGTTTCTCCTCAGCT
>NC_139672.1:9169436-9171936 GCF_951799395.1 Argentina silus | reverse complement strand
AGAGAGAGAGAGAGAGAGAGAGAGATGTGGGAGAGAGAGAGAGGGGGGGGGGGGGGGGAGTGTGTCCTCTGTACAGCAGGAGAGAGAGAGAGAGGGGGGGGGGAGAGAGAGAGTGTCCTTTGGAGAGAGAGAGAGGAGAGAGAGGAGAGAGAGAGAGAGCAAAAAAAAAAAAAAAAAAAATAGAAAGAGCCAGCCTTTCAGCGTTTCCCCCCCCACCCCCATCCCTAATCCTCCCCCTGTCACAGCGTGCAGACATAAAAGCACACCTCCCCAATTCCTACTGGAGGTGTTCAAACACACAGTCGCCCTTCGCCCATCAGAAACACCGCTAAACATCGCCTGCTGGGGGGGTGTGGGGGGTGTGTGTGTGGGGGGGGTAAAGCGGCAGGACGGGGTTCAGGGGACCCGTGTTAAACGACACCTGAAGACTTCGCTCTACCGCTGTGTCCTCACACGCGCCTTTGTGGGGCTTCATGTCGTCCGTGACGTGAGGCCCGGCGGCGGTACCCCTGTTAAAAGCGCTACGCTTTTTTTTCTTCTTTTTTTGACGAGATTTAGCATGCTCAAGGCGAATCAGACGCTCCCGAATGAAATCCCTGTGCGGAATAGGCCAATAGGATTAAAATGATAAAAGAGAAGCTAATAAATCTTCCCAGCATTAAGGGAGAGAGAGAGAGAGAGAGAGAGAGAGAGAGGGAGAGAGAGAGAGAGAGAGAGAGAGAGAGAGAGAGAGAGAGAGAGAATTTTTTCTTTGAATATCTAAAGACACTAGTATTGATAGGGACTGGCTTACTCTCTTAAGGTTTTATGGAATTTATTAAATGTGTTCTGAGTAGACTTGTCAGTGTGGCAGTGTGGGGAAAGTCCTTTACTCTGGAGAGAGAGAGAGAGAGAGAAAGAATGCTAGTTCTTAGTAAAACATATATGTTGTTATGCTAATCTCAAACCATGTGAAAATGGCGACTGACGGGGCTTGAAAAATGTGATGTCTGAGTACTAGTGGTAGAAAACACATCTCTCCAGCCATCCAGGACAGGTCTCCTTGTAGACAAGCTGTAACCACACACACGCACACGCACACGCACACACGCACGCACGTACGCACGCACGCACGCGCGCACAGTGATGGCCCAATCATCTCCTCATCATCTCTCCTGTCAATCACATGGCCGGGGGGTGAGACACCTTAGGGAGGTGTGTGACAACGTGATGACAGGGAGGGATAGAGAGATGAGTGTGTGAGGGGAGACTAGAAGGGGGATACAGAGGGTGGTGTGTGTGTGTGTGTGTGTGTGTGTGTATTTTGGGGGGGAGGGGGGGGGGGGGGGGGTCAGGGAGAGAGTGGCTAAGAGGAAGTGGCACCGGGTGTTGGGAGACATGGAGGTGGGAGAAACGGGGGGGGGGGAGTGGGGGGGGGGTGGAGGGGGTGGGTGTGTGATGTAGCCCTCCTTTCCCTCGCGTCTGGCGTTAATTGTCATGACGAATGTCGTGCCGTGGCAGCGTGCCAGTGGATGTACCGTCAGCTGGCCCTCAGTCTCTGGTGTGTGTGTGTGTGTGTGTGTGTGTGTGTGTGTGTGTGTGTGTGTGTGTGTGTGTGTGAGGGAGCTTGAGCGTGATAATTACTAAGCAGAGTGTGAGGAGTACAAGGCGCCAGGGCTGTACAGGTACATCTGCTCTACATGTGTCACTGAACAACTCATCATCATCATCATCATCATCCTCCTCTACGTCGAGATCATCGTCATCTGTATCGTCATCGTAGGCTCCATCTAGCATCGCCATAACAACTGGCACTCCCTGGCCCCCTGTTTCAGCTAGCTGGGGTTAAGGGAGGGAGCAGTGTGTGTGTGTGTGTGTGTATATGCGCGAGCACGCGCGTGTGTGTGTGTGTGTGTGTGTGTGTGTGTGTGTGTGTACACAGGTAGCCGCCAGCTCTTCTCCTCACAACCATTTGTCACCCACAGGAGAGAGAGGGGCAAAAACACTCTTCTTCACTCCTCCACTCCTCCACGACCACCACTCCCTCCGTTCTGTACTTCATCCTGCCTTCCTTGTTCAATGGACGGAGGGGGAGTCGTGGACGGAGGGGGAGTCGTGGACGGAGGGGGAGTCGTGGTTAAGTTTGTGTTTTTATGTTTATTGGCAACTTAGTGCTCCTGAATAGCGCTCACCTGCACAACCGTGAACACACACACACACACGCACGGACACACACACACACACACCCACACATCCACAGTGCCAGTGTAGCAGGTGTTGCACCCCCCTGAACAATCCAACCCCCGGTGGCAAATAATTAATCACATCAACCACTAATCACAGCTAAGCATTCTGGGATAGCTCTCAGGCAACAGAAGGGCTCGGTGAAAAACCAATTAGCTAAGCATTTTAGATCAAGCACAGTCAGTTACACAAACAAAAGACACTCAAAGATAAGCATTTTCAACACCCACATACACTACCCAAACCACGTACAAGTAAATCTAAAAAGGAGATGAAA
>NC_139672.1:9159436-9166936 GCF_951799395.1 Argentina silus | reverse complement strand
ACAGAGGAGAAGAGAAGCCTTGAAAGAGAAGGCAGATGCCTCCCCCACCAATATCATTACCCAATCAGATAAGTGTAATTCGATCATTCAGGTTGCACCGTCATTGGGCAGACAAGAACCGAAGTAAACACCGCCATGAAATTTGGCCCACTCATAATGATCTGTGCAATCATATTAGTCCTTATTGGACACTCGCTCCCATGATGAAGACAAATGTTAGCTCGTCTAATGGGGGGAAAACGCTCTACGCCTCCCGAAGAGTTTAATTTGATCCTCTCGCAGAGTAAAGACACAAAAGTGGGGTATTAGCCATAACCATGGGCTGTGTCATTACGTTTCCTTTTTCATTAAATCATTTTGCATATCTTTTTTTTTTTATATCAGTAATTTTTTAGATTTCTATTGCTGCTTTACCTACTGCAAGAAAAGCTAATTACATTGTAGATTTAAGCCCGGGAGTTCCACTCGTTTGTGGTTTCGGTTTTGTACCTCCGCTGGGATCTGACTCGTTAGGTCGGTCCCCGTCTGCAACAAATGATCAGAAAACAGATTTTTTTTAAAAACAACAAAAAACGTATACGTATGAAATCTCTGTCCGATTTCAACCGAAGGAATTCGGTGCGTGACTTAGCCTAGCAACTGAACAATGCAACCTAGCTAACTCAATACGAGTTGATTGGCCAACCGGATGTCTAGGTAGCTAGGAAAGTTCAACTCCCTCAATGAAATGGACATGGACAGACCCTTGTCAACTCCCATAGAGAAGGCTCTATCCCTAACTAACGGACAGGATAGTTTGGGGTGGCCGGAGCCTCAGATGGCCATGCATTGTCCATTGACAAGTCACAGCCAAGAACCCTGGAAGCCTCCAGGCTTCTGGAAAAACTGGGACTTAGCTCAAGGACAAGGTTGGGTGAACATCCACCACCTGGGCTCTGGATTGGCCTAATCGTCCTGTCAGTCAAATGGGGGACTCTCAGGACACATACCCCCCCATCTGCTATCTTAATATGGGGAGACAGGTGAGCGAGCAGATGGACGACAGCCAATGGGGGACCATCCCTTGGGGGGGGAGGGGGGGGTTGGGTGGGGTGGGGGGGGGGTGGGGGGGCGGCATTAACCAGGAGTGGCCCTTTCACGCTGTCAGTCAAATGGGGATTATTTGAGACACACACACACATTTAAAAATGCGGGAGCAGGTGGCGGAAAAGCAGATTGAGGACAGCCAATGAAAGCCAATGCCAAGGCAGACCTCCAACCATGAGTGGCCCTCTCCTGCTGTCAGTCAAATAGGGATTAAGGGGGAACCACACCCTAACATGCTATATTAAGACAGGGTGGCAGGTGGGAGGGCAGATGGAAGGGCAGCCAATGCCAAGCCTTGCCAGAAGTGACAGACTGGGGACCCTGCGTGCATTCTGGTCTCTGTAGTATTCTCCTGGCTGTCGTCTGCAGTTGCCTAGTGCAGAGTTCCCTCTATCCTTGCTGACAGAAGACAGGCCTCTCCACCCACGCTTGTGTTGCAGAATGCAAATGTTGATCTTTTCATCCCCGGTTACAAACTGTAGCCTTGGGGCCCTGGGGAGTGTCCAAGCACTAGGTCTGCAGTGGACTGTATCAATTGTGTTTATCACACACACTCCAATGGAGAGAACACCCCCTAGTGAACCCCCCCCCCCCCCAACCCCCCTCACGCTGCTTCGGATAGGCTGGCATCTGTTAAAAATATGGATCATCTATGGATCATGGCACCCATATGTGTGTGTGTGTGTGTGTGTGTGTGTGTGTGTGTGTGTGTGTGTGTGTGTAAAAAACAAAAAAATGGTGTTACATGCCAATACCCCATGATGAACAGTATGGCCACCTGGCAGAGAGCTAGACCTGGTGTGGTACCATGTGTCCTCTTCACACTAGACACACACACACACACACACACACACACACACACACACACACACACACACACACACACACACACACACACAAATCTGTACTGCCCCCACATGTATGGTTAAAGGCATAGAATAAGTATAGGACAACAATTTGCCATATATTTATTTTTTATATATTCATGTCTATATGTTTAATACATATTTCTTCCATTTAATGTTTTTGATGAAAAAAGTAGTGCCCGAGGAAAGAAAAAACTATTGAATCATAAAAGACAAGATTGCTTACAGTCAATTGTATGCAAACTATATGCAAATAATTACCTTTTTCATTATGAATAGAAATTACCTCCTTGAAGCCACAAATAAAGGGCATTTTAGATGTCTTAATTATCTGCATTATTACACAATTAGAAATAGCATGTTAGTAAGGTAAAAAAGCCGGTATGCTGTGGTATTTAAATCCTCTATAGTGTATAGTCACTGTATATTAATCTCTCACATATTAATAAAGGGGGCATCTCTGTAGAAATTCATCTTTCAAGCTCTGTGTCTGAAAGCCAGATTTAGTCAAAGTGACAAAGAAAAACATCTTAATCAAGGAACAGAAAGGGTGGATTTGAGGGCAGGACAGAACTGGAACCGCCTTGACTTGTTTTGTTTATTTTCGCCTATTTTCTTTCAGGACATTTTTCGCTAACACTCTCCAGGGTTTGCAGTCTAGGTCTGCTGCTCACCTGAGACCAGGCCCTCACACACAAGGCTACTGAGCTGGGCGGGGCGCACACACACACAAGAGAAGGATTGATAAAAGAGGGGGAGGGCTGCTGAAAGAGAGAGAGGGGGGAGAGAGGGGGGAGGGTGGGCAAATACACAGCTAAGGGACTGAGGGATTTCTGTCAAAATCCTGCTTTTCAAAAGTCCTCATTATAAATCAGGACTGTGCACAGGCTGTATGCTGAACCGAACTATAATTCTGTGTCTGTGTAGGCCTTAGACTCAAGGCCAAAAGCAGGGGAATAGTGGAATAACAGAGTTCAGCCGTTGTTTCTTTTGAAGACTCATTGATTGTGTTTGGAGCACAAAGGGAATTTCAAAGTGCAGGAGGATGGTGGATGAGAGACAGAGTGATAGTTGGCCTGCTCTGAGCAAAGGACCTCTGAGTTATGCACTGAAGTTTGCTCCTCAACTCTTCCCTTTACGCCAATGTTACCGCAGTGCACTGGGAAGACACCTGAGACACACACACACACACACACACACACACACACACACACACACACGTCAGTAACCAGAGTCGGCTCCGAGCGTCCCTGCTCTTAATGGAGGCCCTGACCTCCGCTACGCCGCGTTATTTCCTCTCGCCCCAAACTTTCAGGGAACGACAGAAGAGAACAAAAAAGAACGAGAGGGAATGAGATTCTACCTCTTCTCTGCAGACCTTTAATTCTTTTCGTCTCGCTTCCCAAATTACACGATCCTTGGACCACTTACTCAGGGGGTTGGGGGTGGGGGGGGGGGGTCTGTTGGGTGAACAGCCTTCAGCACCCAGTACCTCTCAGCTCACCTCTCTAAACTCTCTCTCTTTGTGACTCAATTCCTCTCTTTCTTTTACCTTTACTTTAAGCTTTCAACAGCGGGGCCAGAGGGAGGGCAGGACATTCTTATCTACCAAGTGCTTTAGTTGACTGGCGAACTTGGTGGGTATAAATACTCCAAGTCAGCTTCCTGTAACTACACAATTGCCATAAACTAAAATGATATTAAAATTGCCAAAAACTGCTTTAAGTTAACAGAACCTGTTGGAAAGCAGAAGGATTTGAAATGTTTGCCACCTTACAAACTCCAGAATGTTAACAAACTATACGACAGGGTGAGACAAGAAAGCCCAGCTGTGGAAAATCAAACAGGCTTGTTCACGAGGCTGGAAGCACCGGGCTTTGTGTAGTCAGCCTCGGCACGCACTGGCATCACTGTCGAAAAAAACTGCTATCGAGAAACAACAAAGTCAAACCTGCAGGGGTTGCCGGTTCAAATCCCAACTGGCGCCCACTTACACTCCACAACGATGACTATAATCTCACCGGACTAGAATAAGGGAAACAATCGCAATCCATTATGACTATGTCTCACTAGGCCAGAGAAACACATTTACAGACTACTGTGTTTATGTGAGTAGAGATCATGTAGGATGATTTGCGGTGTGAAAAAAACTCTCCCCTGCGTAAAAAGAGTCGCTGACTGTGCTCAGTGCATTGAGACAATCAACCACGGAGCCATAACAGTGTGACACATAAAAGACTAATATCGCCATCGCTGAGACACATAAAGAGGGGGAGAGTGAGAGAAGGAGAGGGGGAGGGGGGGGGGGATGGCAAGGCCATTTTGATGAAAAAAGCCCCAGGTTTTAATAGCTGCATTACCCAGCCTATAAGTTTCTCCCCTGGCGTTGGTTCGCCCCACTATGTGCAGGGGAGTGTGTTATAGAAGGAGAGGGAGAGAGAGAGAGAGAAGGAGAGAGAGAGAGAGAGAGAGAGAGAGAAGGAGAGAGAGAGAGAGAGAGAGAGGGAGAGAGAGCGAGAGAGATACCCCTCCATAATTGCTTTGTATGACTAAACGACCAAATCATCACTTTATTGCGGTGCAGAAGTTCCCGCTTTGTGAGACTTTCTGAACCACTCTGAACAAGAATGATGGCAAAGGAAGAGTGAGTGACCTCGAAGTGATGCAAAATCACCTGCATTTACCCCATCCAGAGTGTATAAAAGTTTATCGTGTGAGTAGCCATCATCGACCTGTCTGAGGCAGTGTACGGTACGGTATTTATGTGGAGTTGCCGCCATCCGTTCATCTGCCTATTAAATGACATGCATGCACTTTCTTTTATGGCCTGTGGAAATTGCTTACATGGCACAGTTCTATTACATTTTGCATCAACATTCTCTGTGCAGTTCGGTATTCGATTTCAACTATTTGAGTGGCAGAAAACGCAACACACACTCACTCAAGAGTAACTTCAGTGAGACTTCAATGACAGTTTGAACTGCATGGAGGAGGAGAAGTCTGCTGAGGCCCGTATAAACGCCCTGACAGGATCCCAACCAAAATACAGTGTGTCAGAGGAAGACCACAGATGCGGAAATCTCATCTCCACAGCACAGTGTGTCACCAAGCAATCACTCTGTCTCTCTCACACCCAAAACCCAACAGCAGCACGCACGCACACACACATAAAGAGAGAGAGAGAGAAAGAGAGTAGAGAGAGCGAGAGTAGTGGAGAGTTTCTTTACCTGTAACTGTAGCGTAAGACCATTATATTACATATCTATTACATATCTATAACAGTTGAACCGATTACAGATGTGTTTACTCTCGATAAAGAGTGTGAAACACAGGTAAAAAGAGAGCGATAGAGAGACAGAAAGACACAGAGAGAACTGTCCTCTCCATCACCCTCAGCTACAGTATATCCTATGCAATTAGCAATCTATCCTCATTAATTCATTAATTAGCGATTATGCAGTGATCATCTATTTGTCGGAGGACACGCTACATAAACATCAATAGGATTAGGAGTCATGTATATTCATGAGCTAATAGGGGGGTTGTATGGGCCATATTTGCATTACACTAAGCTGTTGTCAAGGTGATAAGGTTTCACAAGGGGACTATCAACCGCATTGGGTTTCATGACCTACAGTACACCGTGCCAGCGAAAACGCTGAAGTGAAGTTTCCCAGCAAATGTAACGTTAGAAGTTTTTCCAAGGACAACAAATGTATATTGAATAGTGATATTTCACAGTCCTGGTATTCAAGTCTGGCTGGCAGAAACAGACCTTGATGAAACAGCAGAGACCGTGTTCTGGGTTCATATTGTGAAGGAATGTTAGCTCTCAGACACCGGTTGGATAAAGATTGAATGAATAAATCATCTATTACCATCTGACAACTTTGAAAAGCACACAGCTCTTATTGATTCCAACATCTTTTTTCTAACTTTTTTGGAAGATAGGTCACGACTAACTTCAAACCCCCCCCAACAAAAACTTCTAAAATGCAACTTGAAGCAACACCGTCAAAAAAAAACGACCAACCTATCGACCACCACAGCCACACAAACATCTCCCAAACAGAGGGCTGAAAGCCAGAGCTTCTAGATCATTCTGTCTGAGCCATGGGCCTTGGGAAAAGCCTTCTGGTCAATAAAGAGCGGGCTGTGTGTACACACTGTTGGCAGCTCTTGTATCCTATTAAAGGCGCTGTATTGTGGCGAGAGCAGACGGGTCGATGTGGCTCCCCCATCACCCCCCCCCAGAGCACCCTCTCTCCCCCCCCCCCCAGACGCATTGCATTACCGCAGCGGGACCAGGGTGGAGAGAGTGACGACGGATCACGGGGGTCAAGCTATTCACTTCTATCAGCGAGGGGGGAACCAAAGAACAGTGGGAGAGATGGACTGAACGGGCTGGAATGACACATTATCAACCCAGGGGGGGCTGGCCGCCGCACAGAGGACCCGATACGCTGACGGCGGTTGGCTTCAACTCTTAGAGCGACACGCACTCGTAGCAGCAACACACACACACACACACACACACACACACACAAATAGATACTTTCACGCCCATAATCTCATACACACAAAACATCAGATATTATGAACTTGTCAGGGTCACTTTGGGAAAATTGATGAGAGCAGACATGTAGGTATGCACACGCGTACGCACACACTCACACACACACACACACACACACACACACACACACACGCACACACACAGTGCCTACCTTCTCATAGAAGCGTAGCTCGTAGTCCAGGATGATGCCATTGGGCTGTTCCGGTTGTGGCCATGACAACGTGAAGCTCTTCATGGTGGAGCTGACCTGGTGCATGATGGGTACAATGGAGGGGGCTGGGAACAAGAAGAGAGACAGGGATTAGTATGAGGGTCAACTATGAAATACCAAAATGGCTTCCTCTCAGTGCCAAACAGTTTCCGGGGCATTGGAAAGAGGTACAGTATATGGTAGGTAACTCAAGGTGACAATGTAAAGCAGAGATGACCAACTCTGGATCTTCAGTTTGGTTTTTGTGTCAGGAGTTTTACAAACCTTCCACCACCCCTGATGTAAGGCTTTAGATGGCCTCATCCACAAGTCTCCCTCCCTCCCTCCCTCCCTCCCACCCTCCCTCCCTCCATCTCGACACAGCGAAGTGTCAATCTGTACCCAATCACAGTACAATCACACTATCTAATGCCACACAAAGACCTGGGCCATATGAATTGTTAAATGCCTTTTTTCTTGATAAGAAACTGCCCTTTGGAATAAAAACTCAATCTGGTTTGTGATGGCGTCTGCCTGGCTGAACAGTCTATTCTCCCCTATTCAGCAGCAGCACACCTGAGCACACACACACATAGGCTGTCAATTAACCCTCCGCCCCTGCAATTTCCTGCTCATTCCCTGGCTTTTGTCCTTCGCGCTGCCATCCCTCCATCATCCACCGCTCCCTTTCCCCCGCCGACGACCACCGCCACCATGGAGGAGGGTGTGAATCGCTGGATTGTGATTGGACGGGGGGGGGGATATGCATGGTGCGTTGTACT
>NC_139672.1:9141936-9156936 GCF_951799395.1 Argentina silus | reverse complement strand
ACACACACATACACACACACATGCACACGGACACACACGCACAGGCACACACACACGCAGACGCACACACACACACACACACACAGCTTTATTCCTTTCTCACAGCACTGATGAAGACATCAGGTTTTGCTGGGAAGCTCAGGAGCATTCAGACCCACACAGTCATTATTTTTCCTCGGGCGCTACCTTGTCGTTCCTGGCTAGGAGAGACAGGCTGCAACATTTATGAGATAAGGCATCAAATGAAACAAAATGGCACCCTGAGTGCTCCACGAAGACTGTGAGGTGATGGAACTCTGTTAGTCAGAGAAGAGCTGTGACCAAAAAGCCTGAGAGAAAAAAAAGACGAAAAACAAAACACTTGTAAACATGAAAACAGAATGGCCACAGCTCCAAATGGATCATTTCATAACATCCCCTGTTTTTTTTTTTTTAGTAACCTCCGGGCGCGGGAATCCCTTTGATATGTTTTGCTTGTTTGGATTCGGTATCTAAAAATCTTCGAAGAGCCACAGACATGTTTGGATGAACCCGGCTGGTTTCCGCGTTGTCCAAAGAAGGCTTGGGGAAAGCCATGTCTGCGTTTCTGTGGGAAGAACTCCAAAAACGGTTCAGCTCGGGGGGGGGGGGGATTGCTGGATTGTTTACGGAGCTATAATAGGGGCTATAATCAGGTCTGAGACGGGGGGGGGGGGGGGGGGGGGTTGCCAGATAAAGTAGGCAGACGTAAATAAAGCAACCCGTTTTTGTGCCAGCATGACCAGACGGGCGCATTTGACACTAAATACCCTGTTAGACCACTGAGCTAAAGCCTGGAAGCAATTCACAGAGAAAGCTAGTACTAACATTTAAACACTTCTCTGAGTGACCCTCATGCTGTATGTGTGCATCGGGGGGAGACTGGCGGAGGTAGAAATCGGAGGACGGGCCTCATTGTAATGTGTGGAACGGACAGGGGAATGGATTGATACCGCTCCTCATTCCATTCCATGACAATGAGCCCCGTCCTCCGATTTCTACCTCCTCCGGCCTCCGGTCTTGCGCATGTAGGTTAAGTGTCCAAGGCGGTTGGGACGGAAGCTGCCGATGACATTGGGTTACATTAGAGAATATATTCCGACATTTACTCTGCGGTTTTTACCATTGAGCGTTCCCTTCAGCCCCGAGCTTTAATGACTCCCATGTGCATTAACCTATCCTAATGGACGTTTAGCATTTAGCTGAACCCTCCAGGGCCAACACACTCTGTGCCTCTGAGTGAATTAAATCATAATGTCCCAGACATAAAATGGCCGCTTTTCACTTGCAAACACAGATAAAGATGACTTAAACCAGCAGCAGAGGCGTGGAAGGTGGCTGAAGAGACGACAGTAAATAATGCGTGCGTGTGTGTGTGTGTGTCTATTTGTGTGTGTGTGTGTGTGTGTCCTGTGCAGCGCAGGCTGTGAATGAACTCCTAAATCACAGTATTGATCAGTCCTTCCACCCAGACTCACGCAGGGATCTAGGGCAGTTTAATGGCCCCTTCAGTGATCTGCACTGAAACCCTCTCTTCTCCCCTCTTCCCGTCTACTGCTCCCTCCTCTCCCCCTCTATCGCTCCCTCCTCTCCTCCACCAATTGCGATACGCTCTTTCTCTCCTCTATCGCTCTTCCCTTTTCTCCTCTATCCTCCTCTTCTGTATCACTCCCTTCTCCACTGCTCTTCTCTCTCCCTCTTTTATCTCTCTCTTCTAATTCACTCCATTGTTTCTGCTCCACCGCAAACAAAGACCTGTCAGGTTGTCTCAGCGAAGACGTCATTAGGACTGATATGTTGTCAGTCCTCCACGTAAAATGAAAGGCCATTTTAGGCCATGAATATTGAGCAGATTCAATTATGGTCTGGCTCTGACAGCACTCTGTCAAACGGTTTTAGAAAGGCCCTTATCATCCCCAAAGCACAGGGATACAGAACGTAGAAAATAACTTCTTCCAAAGTTTCTACCTTCTTATATTGCCCAGAGTACACCTTTTGAACACGTTGCGCTCAAACAACTTTCTCGCTTTCCACAAAAACCCTTCACAAAGTTTCAACCCAAGCGATTTCCCACTGAATCCCTTTTCTTTTTTTCCTGGTTCCTTCCATGTCTCGTCTCGAGCAGCCCATATTCACGTCCGGCACCGGAACTGGCACCGGCTGTTATTGTATCTATAAAAAAAACCCTCCTGTCAGAACCGTGGACCGGGAGCGCAATTACCTGGCCACAAAAGGGCTACAATGGAACCCGGTGTGTCGGCGGGGGAGATTACCGGCAGACACCTCATTACAGGGGCAGGCTCCAACAATAGGAGTAGGCCTTGGTTCCCTACATCTATCTGTCAAGTGTACTATTTAGCCTGTCAAACGGGGACAGTCTGAGCCATTAGGGCCACCCTGATAATCAGAGCTATTTACTCCCTTCATTTCCCTCTCCTTCAGAGTCAGAGTCGCTTCAGAAGCTTCCCTCCCTTTTTCTTCCCTCCCTCCCATCGTCATTCCCTCGTTTCGCTCTTCGTCTCAGACAAAGAGGAGCTCCCCGGGTTCTTTATCTTCTCGGAAGACCATCGTAATCAAATACGAGATGTTCTTTAGGAAAACTAGGACAGAGTAGGAGAATGTTTAATTTGAAAAAATGTGAATTGCCTAAAAGATATACAATGACTTTGGTATGTGTGTCTGGAGGGGTATTATCCGTGACTTAAGGAAGGATAATGAAGGCTAATTACCTTTTTTCAGTGGACATTTAGCTCAATGAACCTCTTATTTCTGTACTTTTTTTTTTTTACTTTTAGAAGAGTGCAGCTGAATACCAAGAAGCATTGTATCAAGCTTTTGTCATATATAGTAGAAGGCAAACAAACTGAGATGCTTGCTGGAAACAAGCAAGTGTCCAGACTAACGTTGCATTGGATGTCCTGAAGAACTTCAACATCTCCATAACCTGCACTCAGTAACGCAGATCTGCCATCGGAACCAACCAGTAATCAACGATGTGGAAATACTCTAAATCCCTCGTAATCCGTTCTTTCAGGTGTTCTGTCCTTCTCGATACGAATCGTGTTGGAGGTCAATCTTCTCTGCTGAAAGTTTCTCTCAAAGGATATCTAGCACAGTAACATCAGTGAAGCGGAAATACCCCCCAATTCATGACAAAGAACAGCCAGAGAGGGTTCCTGGTCTAACATACTCCAGCCTCTGCTCTAGCACACTGCCAGAATGAACTCAGTCGACCCCCTCTTGTACGTTATACACCACTACCCTCTCCATGCTTTTCATTAGGTCCCACAAGCTCCGGCACTCTCCCAAGGCCTGCCTCATACTGTACAAGGAGACACGCAGATAAAAATGAAATGGGCCTCATTTAAATTTTCCACTCGGTCAGTAGTTGTGCTGCGAGGTCCCTTGATAGGTGACACTGTCTACATGTCGGAAGTCCACGAGAGCATGACAAAGACTGCGGGAAGGGACCTGCTGTAGAAAAACGAAAACATCCCCGACCTGTCATTTCCACTGGCTGAATCCAAACAGAGGGAGAAAGAGGGAGAGAGAGAGAGGGGGGGGAGGGAGAGGGAGAGAGAGAAAGAGAGATATAACCCTCCATAATAGCTTTGTATGACTAAATGACCACATCATCACTTTATCGAGGTGCAGAAGTTCCCGCTTTGGGAGACTTTTTAGGGGAACCGTTCAGGGGAATCGTGGAAAAAGAAGAGTGAGTCGAAGTTATGCAAAAGAGAGAGAGAAAGAGAGATAGAGAGGAGGAGATAACTGAAAGAGACAGAGAGGGAGGGGGGAGAGATGGGGGAAAGAAGGAAAGAAGGAAAGAAAGAAAGAAAGAAAGAAAGAAAGAAAGAAAGAAAGAAAGAAAGAAAGAAAGAGAAGAGATGAGGAGGCAGCAGTCCAAGTTCCCTGACTTGCTTCACGCTCCCCTAATCTTGGGCTAAGGTCTTGGACGGAGGAGATGTCTGCATAGTCATTACGCAGCAATAAACATATGCTGGGTTCTTGTCTCCGAGACGAGTCTGGAACAGCCACATCAGCAGTGCCAAGCCCACAGCGGGCAGAAGACAAGTGGACCCAGTCAACCACACAGCGACACAAAACCCGGGTCGTTCGCCTTATGACGGTTACAAGATTAAATAAGATGCAGTTTTGGTGTTTTCTTTTTTGCGGAGTTGTGTACAACAGCGTGCGGGTGTTTTAGAATGGGGAGTTACAGACAGGAGTCAGCGGTGTGAAGCACAGCGTGAAGGGAGAGGCCGAGGCAAGGCGTGTCGATCCTCGGCGAAAAAGGCGAAGATTCATTAGAACAAAAGACCACAAACATCAAAGATGTCTGACAAGGCATAAAGCCGCCTCATCTCCCCGATCGGCGAAGTGAAAAAAAAAAAACGTTATATAAACAACGTTTTTTGGGCTGTAAATATTTCCCTCAGTTTTTGAAAAGCAAAGTAGGAGTGGGTGAGGGGGGAGAAGGGGGGTTATCAAAGGGTTTGATGTGTAAATAAAAACAAGGAGACAACTACAAAGGACAGAAGAGAAATAGGGCAGAAGTCTGCGCCTCGCCACGGAATCCTAACGCGCCGCGTCTCGGGGTCCGCTTGACGTTTCGACTCCTCAGCCATCTTTTGAAAAGGGAAAAAGAAAATCCCACGGCACACTGAATTATCCAAGACCCATATCGCTTTTGATATGGGGGAGAAGAACTCACTTTGTAAGTTTTCCTTACGCCAGCTGGCCCCCTCTCTGCCTTCATGCCTTGAAGTCATTATTCACACTAGCAGAGCACAATGACAAAGTTTATCTGCAGTCTAGAGGCTGTTATGGCATGTGACGGGCCAAGGCTGACATGCAGAGATGATGTTCCTTTGACTGCTTTGAGCAATATTGCATTTTCCCTGAACCAGGCGATGTCTGACTATCAAATAGCAGACAGGGGAAGATGGCAGACGAAGCAAAAAATGTGAATGGGGGGGGGGGGGGGGGGGGGGGGAGTGGGTGGGGGTGGATGTGGGTGGGGGGGCATGGCTATGTGGGAGGCAGGGAGAGGGGGGGGGGGTGGATATGGGTGCAGCTTGTGTGTGTTGTTGTATGCCTAAAGCCATGTAAGCGTTCTAACTGCCATGTGTGTAGGCCTCCCCCTCCCCACTGCCTTTCCCCCGTTCCCTGTGTGGAGATGATTGTGTACCCATGCGCTTTTGTTTTTCATATGATGTATACACACACACACAGACACACACAGACACACACAGACACACACACACAACCCCCAGCGGTGTCTCTTACCGGCCTGGTTGGTGGTGATGTCGATGGAGACGTGCTGGGCCGGGTAGGGGCTTTTGTTGGTGACCCCGTTAACGGCCTGGATCTCGAAGCTGTAGACGGTGTGGGCCCAGAGGTTACTGATGAACACCCGGGTCTCCGTCAGGCCCAGCTGGCGCGGGACGAAGTCCACGTTGTCGTCGCAGTGGGAGCAGGATCGGCGGTCCGCGCGGCACTTCTTGCACATGATGTTGTAGATGACGTCGTCGCGGCCGCCCGTCTCGCGGGGAGCATGCCACTCCAGGATCACCGACGTCTCGTTCACGATGGAGATGACGTTGCGCGGGCCCGAGGGGACGCCTAGAGACACACACGCGCGCGCGAGCACACACACGCACGAGCAGACGCACACACACGCGCACGAGCAGATGCACACACGCACGAACAGACGCACACACAGGCGCACACACACACAAGCACAAACACACACACACAAAAGAGAGGGGGAGTCTATTTATTTGTGTTCTATTTCGATAATATACCAATAGAAGTACCCATTTTCTCAAAAAGGAGTATAAAAAAAAAATAATAATAAAAAAAAAGCCTCTTTCTATAATCTTTGTGTCTAGAGTACATTGGGAATTAATTTATTCGAGGCACACTCTGGCGAAGGCCACGGACCGAAACATTAGTGTCTATTAAACATGCAAAGATTTTGCTAGATGCAGGATTGCATGAAGAATTCATTTTCCAGTATCTAGAGAGAGAGAGAGAGAGAGAGAGAGAGAGAGAGAGAACTGGTATGCTCTTATTCACTCCCTTGCACCTGCAGTGGGGCAGGAAGTCTAAATCTTTATTCCGTGCAGCTACCCAATGCGACTCTAATTAAGAAAATATCATACGTGGCAAAAATCAATGATGTTTTTTTCTAAGTAATTAAATGTAAGTATTAGTCTTTTCAAATGAGTACATGGGCTCTGGTTCTACAGTTTTTTTGTTCTTTTTAAAGCTCCTGCCACACCTAAAACCTTAAATTGTGTAAACAATTGCACAAAAAGTGCCCTAATATTCCCACGATCACCCATCCTCACCGGTTCCTGACTTTTAAATCAAGCTTTTTCTAGTATCTCACCGAGAAAACACTTCCTTCCTTGCTACCCCTGCTAACCCCCAGCCTAACCCAAGGTCTGGATTTGCATAGCCGCCGTTCCGTGCGTTCCCATTCGTTGGAGTGATATAATTAGCATATAGAGTAGCTGTTCGCTCAGCGTCACGCATATGGGGAAACATTCTTCCGAGTGGTGAAAAAACCACCGCTTCTGTCAACAGTGTAAAACTCCTAAAGAACTAGAACTAACTAGTCTAATCTGAGTTTATCTAATCGGTCCTACCCCTCTGGGTGGTGACCTGCTGTACGTGTCAGAGCAGTGGAGGCCGGTGGAGGCCGGTGGAGGTGGATACCCTTCCCCATTCCGTTCCGTTCATTAACAATGAGGCCCGTCCTCCGATTTCGACCTCTCCCGGCCTCTACCGGTGTCCAGATTGTCCAAACATTGTTTCCTGATAAAGGAACAGCTGTGGACAGGGCCTGGAAACCCCTCTGTCAGCACTGCTACTGCTCAGCTCTGGATAGACGCTGCCCTTAGGCACAGATCTGGGATCAGCTTATCCCCTCTAAATCCTAACCTTCACCGTAAGGGAGGGGGGAATGCAGATCTAACCTTAGATCAGCGCGTAGGGGGGAGTCTTTATCCAACTACTACTGGCTTATACAGGCCTGGAGGGGGTATATGGAGCAGGGACGGAGCGGTCCTAATCGTCTTAACGCGCTTCCTCTCCTCACCTCCTGTCCTTTCCTGATCTCTGATCAGATTAAAACACACCTGGATGGACAGCTGCCACCAGGGTTAAAGACTTATCCAGGCCTTTCAAACACTGTATTGCTTGTGAATCAATGAAAGCCTGTCCGGCTTTCTACCGACTGTATCGGTTTCACCAAAACTAAAAGGAGACTAGTGAGGGAAGCTATTTCGGCAGAGTGGGACGCAGCCCCTGATCCCCACCGCTGTGGGGGGAGGGAAGAGGGCAGGCCGGCGGTTTCTGTCAACGCACACACAATTCATCATTGTTGTTGCAAAGCCACGTGGGATAGGGCTGGGGGGGCGCCGGGACAAAGCGCCGGAACACACAGGGGTGACGGAACGGCAGTGTTACCGCGGCGACCTCGGCCCAGCGCCAATGGCGACTGGAGAGGTCGGTGACAGGGAGGGCGTGACCTCCGCGGTGTGATTATTATGGTCTGGCTGCTGAGAGGACAGAGAGAGGAGACTACCGTCACAATTAGCTCAGGCCGTTATGCAAAACCACGAATGGTTTGCATGAAGTTCTGCTGTGGTTGTGGGGTGTGTGTGTGTGTGTGTGTGTGTGTGTGTGTGTGTGTGTGTGTGTGTTTGTGTGGGTATGTGTGTGTGTGTGTGTGTGTGTGTGTGTGTGTGTACATGTGTGTATGAGTGTGTATGAGTGTGTCTGCGTGATAGAGAGAGACAGAGAGTTGACAGGATGAGTTGAGAGAGACAGAGAGATGAGAGAAAGTAAATATAGAGAGCAGAATGATAATGTCTGCAGAAATAGAGCAGCAGCACTTTGTTGAATACCCCTGGGTATCACAAGGAGGGGAGCTCAGCTTGTACACCATACATACATGTATGATCTACATCACACACACACACACACACACGTACATACACACACACACACACACACACATACACGTACATACACACACTGCTGTGAGAGGCTCAGGCACAGACACACACGCGCACACACACACACACACACACACTGCTGTGAGAGACGGTGTACATAGTTCATGCCATTCCCATGTGACTGTCTGCATGTGCATCATGCATGTGTGCTCATGGGACAAAACGCATGAGTTACCCATTACACACGTCTACATATGGGTGTGTGTGTGTGTGTGTGTGTGTGCCGTCAGAGGTGTGAGTCTGGGTCTAGCTCGCTCTCTCTCTCTCTCTCTCTCTCTCTCTCTCTGTCTCTCTCTCTCTGCGTCTCCCAGCCCTGCCCCTGTTGCTAACTAACCCCCACCCCCCCCCGTATGCAGCGAAGTGGTGGAGAAATCAGATGCGACTGGTACTTAATGGGTGATTTGCAGGCTATTACGACTGCCCTTGGCTGTTTTAATTTGCCATAGGATTTAATTTGTCGAGAGTGTTAGTTACAGCTTTCTCGTGGCCCCCGCTTTTCATTTCGCCACCGCCACCCGCCGCTAAGCCTTGATTGTGCTTACACACACGACGCCCCAGCGACAATTAACGCCGGATATCAAGCATCATCCTCAAGCGACCCTCCGTCTCGTCGTCGTTAAGTGAGACGCGTCAGATCACTGTGACGGCGGAGGTGACCGTCGGGAGTTGGGTTTTACTGTGGTAAATGTCTTCCGAGGGGGGGAGGTGCTACACGGTAGCGTGGCGTCTCTCTCTATGATATGACATGATGTGGGTGTCGTAAACATGTCGTAAACATGTCGTAAACAGTGTCGTAAAGGTCTTCCTGGTTTCGTGTTGACAGGCCGTCGGCCGTATTCAGCATCATGTGACCTGTGGCGTGAGCGGCCATTCGTGGACACGGCACTTTGTTACGACGGCTCGTAAGTCGCGGCCGTGCCAGCGCTGTTGGTAGGTCGCGGCGTACACGTCGGCCGGGAATCGAACCCGCGACCCTGAGCGCCGCCATCCGCGCCCACGACAACCACCGAGCTCCCAACTCGCTCTCCTCTCCCCTCCCCTCCTCTCCCCTCCCCTCCTGTCATTCCTGACGTATCGGGAGGAAGGACCGGCGGGTGCAGCAGGTGTATCTGGAGAAGGATAGGCCGCCATGGCGACAGACCGACCCATCGACCGACCGGCCACTTTCTGGCAGGAGGCCAAAAAAACAAGGTCGTAATCCGTGCTTCCTCCCCAGGGCTGTTGATATCAACGCCCCCCCCCCCTCCCCCCAGAATAAACACACCCGCCACATTGTTACCCCAGCCGGGCCGCTAGGCTAGGCGTAGCAGCACATCTCAGTGTTCTCCTGGTTCCCGCTGTTTGTTTTTACGATGTGAAACAGGGCTTGAGGGACCTGCAGTCATTCCCTGTGTGCAGATATAGATCACACACTGGGGAGTGGGGGGGGTGGGAGGGGGTGGGTGGGAGGGGGGGAAAAAGGAGGATGGAGGGCTGGGGGCTGCTTTGTATCAGCGCGAGCGCAAGGACGCGCACGCACACGCAGGCAGGCACAGAACTTGAGCGTGTTTTGTGTGTGTGTGCGTGTGTGTGTGTGTGTGTGTGTGTGTGTGTGTGTGTGTGTGCGTGTGTGTGTGCGTGTGTGTGTGTGCGCCAACATTGCCTTACGTGTCATAAGACTGGGTATAAACCATGTTGTTAGGCTGCTTCTGAGAGATTGGGAGATCGAATTGTGAGATTAGGTGTGTGTGTGTGTGTGTGTTTGTGTTGGGGTCTGCAGTGTGAACCATCTCTCTGCTGGCAGCAGTGCAGAGAGAGGGATTAGGCCAGGCCAGGCAATTACAGGGGCTTAGCTCTGTTTACCATGGTATTACTGAGAGAAGTGACTGCTTACTATACTACTGCACTAAGGAGTCATCCACTACTATACTACTGCACTAAGGAGTCATCCACTACTATACTACTGCACTAAGGAGTCATCCACTACTATACTACTGCACTAAAGAGTCATCCACTCCTATACTACTGCACTAAAGAGTCATCCACTACTATACTACTGCACTAAAGAGTCATCCACTACTATACTACTGCACTAAGGAGTCATCCACTACTATACTACTGCACTAAAGAGTCATCCACTACTATACTACTGCACTAAGGAGTCATCCACTACTATACTACTGCACTAAGGAGTCATCCACTACTATACTACACACTAAGGAGTCATCCACTACTATACTACACACTAAGGAGTCGTCCACTAATCTAATCCTGCACTGCAAGATAGGCACCAACCACTGCACTGAGAGAAGGAGAGGAAGAGAGATAGAGAGAAAAGACAGAAAAAGAAAACACAGAGAAGTAGAAAAAGGAGAAGAGAGGAGAAGAGACAGAAAAGAGAAGAGAGAGAGAAAAAAAAAAAGAAAGAAAAAAAAGATGGAGAACCAGCAGAACAGAAGAGAGGAGGGATTTGTATTTGCGGCTGGTGGTCCAGACAGTACAGTATGCGACAGGGATCAAGGAAACTTCCAGAAGCTTCCCCGCAGATATGAGTGAGGCTGGAGCCCCAGTCCTCAGAGCCAATGTGGTGGAGACCAGGAATGCAGTGAATGCACTGGAACCAATGTGTTCCCATCGCTCTCCCTGTTTACGCTGATTCTACGCATTCCCACACCCATTCCCTCTGTGCTGTAGTGTGTCTTTATCAGAGGGAGAGATACACGATGAGGCTGTAAGCACGCACACACACACACAGACAGACACGGACACACACACACAGACAGACACGGACACACACACACAGACAGACACGGACACAGACACACAGAGGCACAGGCACACACACAAGGAGACAGATATGGACATAGACACACAGACACACAAACACAGACACAGACACAAACACAGACACAGACACAGACACAGACACAGACACACACACACACACACACACACACACACACACACACACACACACACACACACACACACACACACACACACACACCCTCCTGCATGGCAGCCGCCAAATAAAAACATCTCTACTGATGCCTAACGCCGTGGTTGGGCTACATCACTGCATCTCTCCTTGTCCAGGGTCTTCTGAACCGCACGCCATTCCGCCATGACGCCATACCGGCCCGCCACGCCAGCGAGCTCTCTGCTCTCCCCCTCAGCACGCTCACCACAGCACACGACCTACTACGGTGTGTCTCTCTCCTCAATCCTATTGCATCACGCACCGGGCTGCAGCTTACCGCTACTCGACATCTCTGCACGCTCTGTGTGTCCCCGACCGCCCACCGTAGCAGGGGGACGCAAACATGAGCCCCGGTATTTCCATCCATTTGTCTCCTTCCTCACTCCCACCCAGCCATCCGTTACACACGGCGGTCCAGAGATTGGGAAAGGAGCAGGGCGGACGTTTGTTGGAAGTTTGTATACACTGGACTGGATCACATTTGTACATCTCTATGCTCTGTGTGTCTCCTACAGCTCACCGTAGCAGGTGATATATATATATACACACACACACACATAGCCTGCTCTCCATCTCTCCCTCTTTCTTTCCTTTCCGCCTCACGCTGTGAACCTCCCTGCTCCTCTCCCCTGCTCCTCTCCCTGCTCCTCTCCCTGCTCCTCTCCCTGCTCCTCTCCCTGCTCCTCTCCCTGCTCCTCAGCATCCCGCCTGCACCCGACGGACTAATTAGCAACAGTTTCACCGACCAACTTCAACCAATTATTGGCCAGCCTGTCAGTCACCCGGTCTCACACACACACACACACACACACACACACACACACACACACATAGACAGACATACGCACACGTGCACGCGCAAACACACGTGCACGTACACATACACAAGCGCAAGCGTAGACACACACACATACACATACAGATGCACATACACATACCCATACACACATACACACACACATAGTGAGAGAGCCATAGGCCCAGCAGGCAGGGGCATGGCCTACCCCCGGGGGGGGGGGGGGGGAGCACTCAGCGCCAGCCTGGCAGGGAGGGGGCTGCTGGAGGCTGGGGGGGGGCGGAGAAAAGGGGATTGTGGAACGAAATGAGCCTGTCCCAGAGGCCTCTAATGGTGGGTAGCCAAGCAAGAGCGGGAGTGGGGCCCCTCGCTGGGTGACAGAGGGTTTGGTGCACTACCCCCCCCACCCCTCCCCCAACTCCCCCGGGGATAGGGCAGAGGAGGAGAAGAGGAGAGGAGAGGAGAGGAGAGGAGAGGAGAGGAGAGGAGAGGAGAGGAGAGGAGAGGAGAGGAGAGGTTAGATGGACATTGTTTGGAGTGGAGCAGCGACTCAGAGCGGCCCGGGGGGTACGAAGAGGGTGGGGGCATCGTACTGCGGACCCCCCCCTGACAAACTCTAGCATCGGCCAATCCATCAGCTTGCTAATCAGAGAGATCTGGAACACTGGGGAACAGCCCTACACTGCCACTACAGCTGCTACGACTAAGGCGACCGCTAATGCTACTACTGCTACCACTAATGCTACTACTGCTACCACTAATGCTACTACTGCTACCAGTAATGCTACTACTGCTACCACTAATGCTACCGCTGCTACCACTAATGCTACTGCTGCTACCAGTAATGCTACTGCTGCTACCAGTAATGCTACTACTGCTACCACTAATACTACAGCTGCTACGACTAATGCTACCGCTAATGCTACCGCTGCTACCACTAATGCTACCACTAATGCTACCACTAATGCTACCGCTGCTACCACTAATGCTACCACTAATACTACAGCTGCTATGACTAATGCTACCGCTAATGCTACCGCTGCTACAACTAATGCTACTACTACTACTACTGCTAGCGCTACAGCTAATGCTGCTGTCAGGTTGAGCCCCCCCCCCCCCCTCCCCCCCCAAGCCCTCTCCACAAAATCAAGAAATTAAGACATGTTGCCTTGATGCTTTCACAGACTCAACATACAACAACAAAAAATAAAAAAAGAGGGCCGTCCAAAAATTCCAAGGACGTCGACACGTTCCGTGAAGGAACAGCCGCAGGAGAGAGAAGTATTATTCTGAGGTGCGCGATACACACAGCTACTCAGAAACACAGACACACACTGGCAGCTCCGAGACAACAGGGAGACAAGAAAGGAACACCAGTCTGGTCCGTTCCCGATCCCTGAGCCAATTATAACCAGCCCTTCGCAAAATATTCATAACAAAAAAATCAATACATAACCATGCCAATAACACCTCCGGAGGTTCTGCTGCTGTTGTGGAGCGGGGGAACAATTAGGACGTTCTCCAGAGACATTAGGAGCAGGAGCTAAAAAACTTTTTCGGGGGGACTGGAGTGGTCTCCCCCTGATATAATTGTGCCTCAGCGCTGGGACTTGGTGAGAGACTTAGCATATTATTTTGACATGTGTATTAAGATAACGACAGGATGGCTCTCCGGTGGATATCTGCCCGGCCACGCCAGTGTGTGTGTGTGTGTGTATGTGTGTGTGTGTGTGTGTGCGTGTGTTTGTGTTTGCTGTGTTTGCTGTGTCTTTCAGTCATATAATGAGGACATTGGGGTGGCAGTAGGAAGAGGAATAGTGTGTGTGTGTGTGTGTGTGTGTGTGTGTGTGTGTGTGTGTGTGTGTGTGTGTGCTCGCGTGTGTGTGCATATGCGCACATGTGGGGGGAGGATGTCGTGTATGTGTGTGTGCGTGCGTGCGTACAAAGTATACTAGAGTGCTCCCTCATAAATAAGTACACAGGATCAGACAAGGACATAGCATACCAGTCTGATGTCCCAACTTCAACCCTCTATACACTTCACATCTGTCCTTACATCCTCTCCAAAGTGTCTCCAGTTTAACATAAGGGGCCATGGTATTCTATAGTGGTATCAGGGGAGGCTGGTAGAGGTAGAAATCGGAGGACGGGCTCATTGTAATGCATGGAATGGAACGGAATGAGGAATGGCGTGTTTGATCCCATTCCACATTCCTTTGCATGCGTGACAATGAGGCCGGCCTCCGCTTTCTACCTCCAACCGGCCTCCCCCGACTGGTACATGTATGCTTTAAAGGCCTTCTCAGGGAGCAGAGGCACAGGTACCAGAGGACCATGGGAATTGGAGTCCCTGGGGGAAGAGGCTGGAGGGCCATTCAATCCAAAAACAGCACCGACTGTCCCTACCTCATTTCTCAGGTAAGATCAAAGAGGCACGTTACCCAAGATGATGAAATCACACCTAGGGTTTTTTTTTTTAATAACTTATCCAGACTAAGAAATATTCTGTTCACAGGTTTATTTCATCTGGGCCTTTTTGAAACGTGTCTAATGGTTTCTAGGCTGTTTTAGATCCTCTGTGGATGTGATTGAGTGTATAACCGTTGTCCCTGTTTTTTTTTTTTTTGTGACATGCAAGCTGTCACCAAGGCGATGTGATCGCTGTCGTTCGATGGGTCCGTCCGTAAAGTCGTGAACCCATCGGGAGCGGTACTCACTGGTGCAGGGCGTGTCCGGCAGGTCCGAGTCTCCACGATAGTAGCCGTTGCGACAGATGCAGATGGTGGCGGCCTCGATGGTGGAGCGGCTGTTGGGGGGGCACTGGAGACACAGGCCCGGACCCTGGGTGGACTTGAACGTCCCTGGGGGGCACGCTATGGGAGGAGAGAGGGGACAAAAAGAAAGAAGAATATCAAACATCGTAAGAGATGCATAGACGAGATTCAGAGATTAAGGGGGTGGGGAGAGGATGGGGGGAGAGGGAGGGGAGAGGGGTTGGGGAGAGAGAGGGGTGGGGGTGGGGGTGGGGGGGTGGTGGTGGTGGTGGTGGGGGAGGAAAACAACCAAGGGATGTCGATTCATCACATCAGCGAGAGTGGGAGACGTCTCGGAAAAGACTTCAAATAGACCGGATGATTCTCTGATCCTCTGGATGTCAATCTGACACTATGTCTGTCTCCATCCCTCCGTCTCGCTCC
>NC_139672.1:9126936-9129436 GCF_951799395.1 Argentina silus | reverse complement strand
ATCAGAAAGAAAGATGCTGAGAGAGAGAGAGAGAGAGAGAGAGAGAGAGAACGAGTCTCACAGAGATCATCATCACTTTTATCCCCGTCTTTTCCTCCTCAGTCGGCGTCGGCAGAGTTCCAGGCCGTGTTTTTTGAACAGCAGTGGCGTCTGGTTGAATACTAAGTGACGGGCCGCGCTATTATTTTTCCTAGGCTGTCAGCTGGCGACGGGGGGGGGTGGGGGGGGGTTGGTGGGGAGATGACTCTAACACGCCGAATAATAAACGCCGTGGCGGATAACGCCGCATCTGTCCTGCTCCACTCAGAACAAGGGCACTCCATAGCCGACTCATCGCCAGGAACGACTGCCACTCCTTCCACTGTAACAGGCAGCGAGTGGTGTTGCTGTTACCAGAGAGGCTGAATCAAAGGAGAATGGCTGATGGTTGTGTGTGTGTGTGTGTGTGTGTGTGTGTGTAGGGGGAGGGGGGGGGGGTTGTTGTGGCACCTGACAACCCTAACCCCTAACCCCACCTTCACCACAGTAGAACCACAACCACGGCATTTACAAACACCCATGTGACCTCTACAGGACGGATACACAACCTTTCGCCCCCCACACCCCTACCCCCCCCCCCCACACACACACACACACACACACATCTACCCCCCCACTCTGAGATGCAGCCCACCTGTCCACTCTAGGCCAGCATTGACCTTTATTGGCCGGGTTTAGTCAATATGCCCTGAGCTATGAAACTGAGCATATGTGGTGTGTGTGTGTGTGTGTGTGTGTGTGGAAGGAGGGGGGCCTGTGTGTGTGTGTGTGTGTGTACTGTTTGCGTGTGTGTGTGTGTGTGTGTGTGTGTGTGTGTGTACTGTTTGTGTGTGTGTGTGTGTGTGTGTGTGTGTGTGCCTGCACTCGCACGCGCGCGTGTATGCGCCTGTGTGTCATCCAGCTCCTCTGACATTGTGGATTTTTATCAAAGACACAGACACCTGAGCCAGGAGAGGATTAAGCCAGAGAGCCACCAGCACCACCAGCACCACCAGCACCACCAGCACCACCAGCACCACCAGCACCACCGCCACAACACCATGGAAACCCAACAGGAAACCCAACAGGACATTCCATGAATAGAGAACCCCCCCTCCCCCCTCCGAAATATTCCAAAAGCCCAAACAAGTCACGGGGTCAGGGGGTCAATGGAGTGACTTTGTTGTCCTGGGTGAAGAGTTAGTTAGTAGGAGGATAGAACATCTCACAGAGAGTGGACGGGTGCCAGGGGTAAGCCAGTCTAACACTCTCTAATTGAGTACCATGGTGTCTGGTTTAATGGGACTGAGCAGACTGCAGTTTTAGATTCCTGTTTAGTTGAGGATTAATGAGGAAGGAAGGAATCTGTGTGTGTGTGTGTGTGTGTGTGTGTGTGTGTGTGTGTGTGTGTGTGTGTGTGTGACAGAGAGAGCGACAGAGAGCGAGAGAGAGAGAGAGAGAGAGAGAGAGACCTCTTACCCTACCGTTTGGGTTCAATGCGTCATAAGCTGGAGAAAATTGTATTTTTCAGGGGTTTTACATTCGCTCTTCTGACAAAGAGAAAAATAAGTCTTCCAGCCAGGGGCTGTTGTTTTAGTGACCAGATTGCCGCAGCGATAAACTGATGCCGAGACACACACACACACACACACACACACACACACACACACACACACACACTTACACACACACACACTCACACAGACACAGACAGACACATACTCTCACACACACAGGGATCCCTTTCCATATGGTGAGAACTACCATTATCACCACAGGAAGAGAAACACATTCACATTCTCTGATGCTCTATTTAAAGCTACTGCCATGTCAGATACACACATACATTGACAAGAAACATCTCCCCCCTTTAGGTCCTGTTCATCTCAGCAACCACAGGGTCCCATCACACACACACACACACACACACACACACACACACACAGAGCACTGTGACCGAACAGTGACACACACACATCATATGCATGGATACACACACAAACCTCCATACATACACGGAAACACACACGCAGGTCGGAAAAACAAAGCACTTTGACCTGGTAGTGACATACTCATCATACAGATGAATCATGCAGCAATGTAAATGTAGATGTACATAGATACACTCACTGAATACTTTATTAGGAACACTGTATTAATACTGGGTAGGGCCTCCCTTTGCTCTCAAAACAGCCTCAATTCTTTGTGGCATTGATTCCACAAGATGTTGGAAACAGTCCTTTGAGATTCTGGTCATTGACGACATGATTGCGTCACGCAATTCCTGCTGATTTTTCAGGTGCGCTTTCAAGCTGTGAATCTCCATTTCTACCACATCCCAAAGGTGTTTAATTAGATTCAGATCCGGAGACAGGGAAGGCCACTGAAGAACACTGAACTCATTGTCATGTTCATGAAACCTGTTTGAGATGACTTTTGCTTTGTGACAGGGTGCATTATCATGCTGGAAGTAGCCATTAGA
>NC_139672.1:9119436-9121936 GCF_951799395.1 Argentina silus | reverse complement strand
ACGCACACACACACACACACGCACACACTATCTCTCTCGACCTCTCTCACACATGCAGATACTGTTGTCCTATACCACACACAAACACACACACACACACTTTGAGGAACGCTGCCAGTATCCCCGACTATGCTAATTCGTGCCCCTGAAAAGCAGCAGCCCCCTAGTCAGTGTGGGAACCCAGTAAACAAACTAAACACAAAGACAGTCAGAGACCACAAAGTGTTCAAAGAGGGGATTTCTCTCTCTCTCTCTCTCTCTCTCTCTCTCTCTCTCTCTCTCTCTCTCTCTCTCCTCCACCACCTCTCTCTCTCTCCTCCACCACCTCTCTCTCTTTCTCCCCCCCCTCTCTCTCTCTTTCTCTACTCCCCCACCCCACCCCACCCTCCATCCCTCCTACTCTATCCTCTGCTGGCACGCTCAGAGTCGAACCCATTCAACATTCATGCTCCGTCTTTTCTGTCGGGCGCTGATTGAAGGCAGCCAAGGCAGGGGGTCCTCGGAACAGGCCTGACAACAGAGCTCAGATCAATAATTTGTCACAGGAATGTCTGCCAGCTCGAGCGTCAAACCGTCTCTGACGATCTGTCTGTCTTGTCTGTCTGTCTGTCTGTCTGTCTGGGTAATTCACTGCTTCCTTGCCCTCTTCCAGACAAAACCGTGTGCTCTCACCCTGAAACGTAAGGGGCTTAGGTTTACTGTCAACACAAGCGTGCAATTGCACGGCGCCGGGATACAAAAACACTGTACTGTGCTGTGTGCGGTTTAGGAGAGGGGCCTAATTGGTGTACATTATACCGCAATTACCTGGAGGTTTTAAAGGTTGCGTAAGATTTGACATACGCAATTAGCGCAGGGCTAAGAGTCGGTGTGAGATTACAGCTGATGTTGTGACATGAATCATGGAGATGGGATCCCTCACTACATGTTTCAACCACACAGGTTAAAGCGCCGTGAGGCAGAACTACGATGGTGTCTCCTCGGGGTATACCAGTGTACGGGAATTACTATTACTGCAAGTACTGTATGAGTATTGTATGGTGAAATTGGTTCAACGATTGGTAATAGTGATTGACTGTGTGTGTGTGTGTGTGTGTGTGTGTCAAATCAAATTCAATCAAATTGTATTTGTCACGTACATCGCATACAGCCGTAATTGATATAGTGAAATGTTTTGGGATCTTGCTCCTCGATCAACAACAGGCAACAACAATCAACGAATCAACAATACAATATAATATAGTAATATATGTGCGTGTGCGTGTGCATGTGTGCGTGCGTGTGTGTGCGTGTGCGTGTGTACGTGCCTATGTAGGTGCACACCTGTGTGTGAGTGTGCATTTCTTGGCACACAGAGCAGAGAAAGCCAAAATAACACAGTCTGTCTTAGATACCAGCTCGAATATTCACCTTGTCAATCACACACACACGCACATCTCGGATGCAAGCTTCGCTGATTGATTGAGACAACCATACACACAACGTACAACGCACCTCCGGGTTTAAAGGGTTTTTATGTCATAGAGACCGACAGGATCTCCCAATCCTTATAACCCGACTTTGACAGGTTTAGCGGTCTCCAGTTCAGTCAGTGAGTTATCACAGTATAATCTCCTATCAGTAATGAAATCGGTGTACATTCTTTTAGCCCTCCTGTGTAACAACAACAAACCTCCCCACCGCTCGTGACAGACAGGGTACATGACAATAACACAGGAATCCACTCTCCCTCCACTGACGAAATGCACATGCATACAGATGAGACTCTTTGAAAGACTTAAGATGAAAGAAATAGACAATTTTTGTCCCCTATTGATTGACGTAATCACTGGCGTGGATGCACAATGGATGCATGGTGGGTGACTAATGGTTCCAGCGTACTGTAGCGTCTCCTTCCAATTCTAATTCTTTTCCAATTATGACTGGAAAATGTGGGGCTCCCAGATTTGCACCATACCAGTGAATCAATGATAACTACCAGGAGGGGGAGGGATTAGGAGGGCATCTTACAAAATTATTGGAATGGGGCCCTGGGCTGACGAACAGCACTCTTGGCTGTTAGTGAAGAGTGAATATTGATGGACACAGCTGATGGGTGGGTGGGTGGGTGGGTGGGGGGGGGGATGAAAGAATGAGAGGATGAGAGGAGGAGAAGAGAGGATGGAGGGGGGAGAGTCTTTGTGTTCTTTCTGTCAGTAACACCACGGGGCGTTTCTGTGGAGAAAGACACTCACGCTGCACCCCATCTCCTCATTACAGAGCTGAAAGCACTCCAGAGGGGACAGGCAGGGAGAGAGAGGGAGAAAAGAGGAGAGGGAGAGAGGGGGTGGGGGGGTGGAGGGGGGCAGTTGACGTGCTGTCAAATCCAGCTCTTTGTATATATGGGGGGGCGCAACAGCGATGTTTCATTTCATCCCTGTCGGAGGTGCCACAGGGAGGGACCGAGTGAAGGAGGGGAGGAGAAGGACAGAGGGAGGGAGGAGAAGGAGGGAGAGAGAGG
>NC_139672.1:9104436-9109436 GCF_951799395.1 Argentina silus | reverse complement strand
CGCGTTGAGCACTGCGGCGATCGATAAAGGTGGTCAGGAGCCAGTTGTTCTGGCTGGACTCGAAGACGTTGCACACCTGGTAGGTGCGGATGGTGTTGAGGTTCTCGTCGTAGCCGCTCACCTCCTCCCACTGCGGAACAAGGAGGAGAGAGAGGGAGAGAGAGAGAGAGAGTGAGAGAGAGAGAGAGAGAGGTTAGTGGGATCATTGTGTGAGCTCAGATTGTGGCGCAGTGCTTTGTGAGTGATTTGAGCGTTTGTTTGTCATTTTTAGTTCACTTCCTGGATTGACTGAATTAAAGCCCATGTGCCCCCCCCCCCCTTCCGCCACCCCCCTCCACCATGCTACAAGCACCACTTAACAACTCGGTACTTTCAAACACATCTATTTTCTAAATTGCAAACATTTTTCTAAAACAACCCTCACAAAAAAACACTACTTTCCACCTCCAATCTCTGAACACACACACACACACACGCACGCACGCGCACGCACGCGCACACACAAACACACACACACACACACACACACACACACACACACACACACACACACACACACACACACACACACACACACACACACACACTCAAACCCATAACAGCTGTATTCTAAGCTGCCGTCTGCATAAGTACAAACCCAGTAATTACTATCGACTGCCATCTCGCCTAAGCGTGGCTAGGCAATGAGTTGGCACATTATAAAGTGTGATGCGTAACAAATTCAAGATTATGCGCTATTGAATTACAATTAGGGAGACGCAGACTGGTACATGCCAGCCAAGTTGTGCTGCCCTGATGGAAAGCCATTTCCACGCGGGGCCCTATTTGAGACGCACCGGTGTTACTTAGAGCCCAGAAAGCATGGAGGACGCTCATCGGAAGCTCCTTGGGGTATTAACTCTAGCCTCTGTGTGCTACTACTGTGTGCCAGCGAGACAGCAATGCCCCATTACCACAAGGCCAGAGTGATTATCGTAACGAAGAAACACAGCACCGAGACACAGAGAGGTCGGCGCGATTGATTATCCCTACGGAAGGCCTACGATGTTCCACGGATGAAACGCAGGAGCGTTGGATGAGCACGGGCGGTCTCTGTGGGGCTAAAGGCTAACTAGCGAGGCATTAGCTGTTAAAACTAGCATCAAACCACAAACGACCGGCTCACACGGCCACCTTCAACCGTGCCGTACCCCGTGGTGCAGAATGATGTGATAAAGTTCTGAAGGTTTCCTCCCAATAATATTTCATACGGCGGCTGAAAGGATCCTGCAGCTAAAGGTGAGGGGAGGGTACGGTGTGTGTAATGGAGTGTCTGAGGTGGATAATAGACTGCAGTTGCCCCCCCAGTCACTTCACGTTTCCTGCATACATATATCCCCCTACTCAGTATGTGTGTGTGCACGCGTGTGTGCTGTTTGCTTGTGTGTGTGTGTGTTAGTGTGTGCTAGTGTGTGTGTGTGTGTGTGTGTGTCTGTGTGCTAGAGTGCTAATGTGTGTGTGTGTGTGTGTGTGTGCTAGTGTGTGTGTGTGTATGTGTGTGTGTGTGTGTGTGTGTGTGTGTGTGTGTGTGTGTGTTGCTGGATTACTCCCTCTAACCTTTACCATATCCAGCACTCGATCAGTCCTAATGGAGTGGAGATGACCCCCCCAACCCTACACAGCCAGGGAAATGGAGAGAATACAAGAGTAGATGAAATCATAAAAGGGTGCAAAAAAAAAAAAGAGATAGAGTACAGCATTTAAGAAAGAGATATAATGTTCAATATTTCAGAAAGACATGGACGATGTGCCATGATGAAAGGGTGTAAGCATCTGGAGAAGGAACGAGGGAAGGAGAAAGGAGAGAGAGAGAGAGGGGGGGGGGGGGGTAGGGGATGGAGGGCGAGAGCTGTGACACTGCAGACATGATAAACGAGTTTACAGAAATCCGAGGCACAAATGAAAGCCTTTTTTCACCGCCGCTCCCTCCGTCCCCGCTCTCTGCCCCCTCCATCTCTTCTCCTCTCCTCTCCTCCTTCTCATCCCGCGCTCCTTCTCTCGTTCGTCTCTGGTGTGTAATGACCATTAATCAGCATTACAGGGACCTGTCCCCTTCAGCACTGCCTGTTCATTAATACAGCCTGCTCGGGGCTCGTCTGCCCCAGTCTGAGGAGGGAGGGGGTGGGGGGGTGGGGGGGGGATTGGGGGGGGGGGGTCCTCACAGACCTCCGTCTAGCCAAATGACCACCATCTTTCACGCCAGAGAGGGACCGGGGGCGTCTACGATAATGCCTTCCTGGAATCTGCCCCTAAAAATTCACACTTCTCTGCAACACTGTAATGAAGTATATTTTTCTTCTGGGTACACTCACCAAATATGTATACAAACTGAAAAATATACTGATATTTTCTCTGGTCTTGCATTCAAGTTATTCATAGATAATAACTGTAGGCTGAATCGGAATATTATTTACCGTATCTGTAGCCCCCTAGCCTCGACATTAACGCATAACTACTCTGTATGCATTCGCCGTTTACATGGTCTCTCACTATAGGAGACAGTAACAGACTGTAATATGTAGTGGATGGTTTTCGAGGCCCAACATTGATTCACTGTTTGGTACTTGGCTGTTCGGGCGCTTGGGGCTGCACTCTACTTCAGCGACTTTCTTCGGAATCTCGTATATTACGTTGTGTATTAGCCTGTTCTGTTTAGCATCGTATCCTATTAGTTCGCTCTGTAACGACACAAAAACGCCTTTCAGCAGAGCATTTTCAACGAGGAAACATCAAATGTGGAATACACACAACAACGCCGGGGGGGGGGGGGGGGGGGGGGGGAGGGTGGAGGTAGAAATCGGAATAAGACGGGCTCATTGTTACGCACGTCCGCTGAACGAGGAACGGTAGTCCTGTTTTCCTCTATCCGTTGAGTCTTCTGCTTCTTCTCTCGACTTTTAGATGATTTCATTCCATTCCCGCTCTTTTTCCCCGTGGCGCCTCCCCCTGACCTCTCCGAGAGGCGGGTGTGGGGGGGGGGGGGGAAACAGACGGGGCGTCATCGCCTGTCACCTTGGTGATAATGGAATTCTCTAGTCCCCCCCCCCCCCCCGCCTCCATTCGTCCCTCTCCAAGGCCTTCTCTGTCCAATCACAGTGGGTTTGTCACCGACACCGCATGGCGCTGTATATATTTAGTCCAAGCGTCATGGCCTGAGCACGGGTGTATGATGCTGGCCTGTATTATTCATGTTTGATTCAAGGTAAACAAGGTGTGTGAGAGGGTAGGACAGGAGGGAAGAGAGTAGAGGAGAAGAGAGTAGAGGAGAGGACTTCTGCGTTCTGCTTCTTTTTTTTGTTTTTGTTTTTGCTTTCTCTGACCCTCTGTCTTTCTTTTTGGTCTATCGATAATCCAAGGTGCTACCAATCGACTTTCTTTCTTTCTTTACCGCTCTCTGTGTTTCTCCTGTGTATCCTCCCCTGTTTCTCTCTCTCTCTATCCTCCTCCGTGTGTCGCCCTCTTTCCGCCTTTCTCTCTCTCTCTCTTTCTCTCTCTCACTACCTCTCGATCTGTGTTTCTCCTCTGTTTATCTCCTCTATCCTCCTCTGCCCCCCCCCCCCCACACACACTTTCTCTTTCCTCACTCCTGCTTGTCTTCACTTGAACACTTGCGTTCCCCCTCTCTGCAATGGTGACAGGAGGTTGCATCAGCACCCACCAAAAAAAAGGTGGGGATTCTTTTTTTTTTTTTAACTAACATTCAAAGCTTTGTCGAGGCAAGAGTTTGTCTATCCGACTTTCTATCGAGAGCACCTGTCTTGAGAGAAACAAAATGGAGCTGTTTTACTCTGATAGCCCTGATAGCATGTTGCCTCTGCCCGTAATATGGGAGGCGATTCCCGGAGTCTCCCGGATTGTAAAGCATGGCTGTGTGTCATTATGGCTGCTATCTTTTTACAGGTGGATTCACAGAGCGCTTAATGTCTGCGTTAATGACCATAAACAGCGAGCGGAGGGAGGGAAGGGGAGAGAGAGAGAGAGAGAGAGAGAGACAGAGAGAGACGGAGAGAGACAGAGAGAGATAAAGATAAACAGAAAATGTATGTGGAGGATGAGAGAGAAAGACAGAGAGAGAGAAAGAAATACAAATGCGTGGGGAGGATGAGAGAGAGAGAGTGAGTGGTTGGAGCTAGATAGAGAGGGAGAGAGAGAGAGAGAGAGAGAGAGAGAGAAGGAGAGAGAATGAGGGAGAGGTAGAAGAGAGAGTAATGTATTCAGCGCGGCACTCTGCCTGCCCACGGCTGCGGTCCTGCCACCAGACCATCGATATGCCACTGCCCTCATAAAAGACATTCATCACATCGATCTCCTGCCGTTACCTTCAAAGGCTAAAAACACAGTGGAAACCTCCCACCTCAAACCTCGCATCTGTCCACAGAGTGAACAAGAGCCAACAGGGGTGTGTGTGCGTGTGTGCGTGTGTGTGTGTGTGTGTGTGTGTGTGTGTGTGTGTGTGTGTGTGACCAATGGCTACAGACTAGGAGAGGGGCTTTATGTAAGTAATGAGGAGTCACAAATAGAGGGGGGGGGGAGGACAGAGGCCCGCTGAGCCAGAGAAGAGGCACCATATGCGGCCTGTCAGCCTCCAGTCTGGCCCTATCAGCCCTGGTACTGATGGATCATTCATCCATGGTCCAGATGCCCTCTCGTTACCCAGGGAGAGCTATGGGCAACTGGGGGAGAGTGAAGGGGGCACAGAAGGGTACTTAGCTTAAAGCATTCCTTCCTGACATAGCTCCATACACACCAAAACAAACATGCACCATGGGTTTGTTATTGTGTTGCCTAGAGAGGACAGTCAGACCCAAACAGACATGACTACAGAGCTGTCTCATACTTCTGGGCCTGTCTTTCAACTAGTCTCTGTTGACACACACACACACAAACACGCACAAACACACAGCAGGAGACCTCAATAGAGAGCTGCCTCTACACACACACACACACACACACACACACAC
>NC_139672.1:9084436-9086936 GCF_951799395.1 Argentina silus | reverse complement strand
CGGGGGGGGGGGGGGTTGGGTGAGGGGCCACCAAGCCACAGCTCACGCACCTGTCCAATGTCCCCCCCCCGCCGCATCCCTCTGGGACCGACAGTGTCATGCATTAAATATGGAATGGTTCAATCAATACAGATAGATGCGGAGATTTACTGCATATGTGTGTCGTTGCCATTGCAACATTGCTGCTCGGTGGTCTAGGCCTGTATTGACGTGTCAAATGCATCGGTGTCAAATAATGAAATACACAGAAATTAGCATTTGATTGATACATTGAAATGTGGTGTCCCTCCATATAGGGCCACTGGGAGAGGTCTATTCCAGGCTTCTGTGGCTTAGCCGCTGCGCTACAACCCCCTCTCTCTGGACCCGGTCATTTCACGGTAGGCTAACCGCTCTCCTTAAAACCATTAAAGCCTCATAAAACAATTAGTCTCTTTTCTTCCGGCCGGGCTACTCCTGATTCAGATGGCAATTAGGTCAGAGGACACCTCCCCAAACCCCATTCAGCTTTGAGTACCACGCAGTCCCGTAGGAGGACCGGAACACACACACACACACACGCACACGCACGCACGCACACACACACACACACACACACACACACACACACACACACACACACACACACACACACACGCATAGACAGACAGACAGACAGACAGACAGACACACACACACACAAACACAAACAAGTGCATAAACACACACACACACACACACACACACACGCATAGACAGACAGACAGACAGACAGACACACACACACACAAACACAAACAAGTGCATAAACACACACACACACACACACACACACACACACACATACATACATACACACAAACACAAACAAGTGCATAAACACACGCGCACACACACACACACACACACACACACCCCTCGTACTTGTACTTGGAGGGTAGCCCAGAGCGGTTCTCCCTCCACCATAGTGTATTTGCATTGTGCTCTGTCAGCTTTACCTGCGAGGAGAGATAAATTAGAAACAGCAGGTTTGTACAGGCTGGAAAGGCGCCATCAACTTGTGTCGTACCGAGTACCAGCGTTTGGTTTTGTTCATTGTGTGCCGTTCTCCAATGCATCACATGAACCTACTAGAAAACAATAGAATGCAGACTCCCATGTAGTCAACACCGCTTTTAATTGTGCCTCAAGTACACAGTACGATACATCAGTGGAGGCGGAAATCAGAAGACAGGCTCACTGGAACGAACGGGATGAGGAATGGCATCAGTAACACGTGTGTTGTACACGCTGTATGTGTGTGGTATAAGATTTACAACGGTGATCATCATAAATAAATCTTGTGAGGATAAGTGGATCTGTGAAGTTGCTGTTGATCGAACTGTCTTTGATCCAACAGCGGTAAACAAAGCAAAGTGCTTTCCCAGTCAATGCATTGCTTTTACAGACGCATGCATTTTTTACTCTAGGCAATCTCTCATCCCTTTTCTGCCCCGACGGCACCGGCCACCCTTCAGTGGATAGGTCAATTCACTCCGGCAACAGCCCTAGATTCTCCCCCAGCCCCAGCCACAGCCCCAGCCTCTCCCCCAGCCCCAGCCCCAGCCCCAGCCCCAGCCCCAGCCCCAGCCACAGCCCCAGCCCCAGCCACAGCCCCAGCCCCAGCCCCAGCCCCAGCCCCAGCCTCTCCCCTAGCCCCAGCCCCAGCCCCAGCCCTAGCCTCTCCCCCAGCCCCTAGCCTCTCACCCAGCCTCTCTCCCAGCCTCTCACCCAGCCCCAGCCCTAGATTCTGCCCCAGCCCCAGCCCCAGCCTCTCCCCCAGCCCCAGCCCCAGCCCCAGCCTCTCCCCCAGCCCCAGCCCTAGCCCCAGCCTCTCCCCCACCCCCAGCCACAACCTCATCCCCCAACCCTGGCCCCCAACTCCAAACCTCCAGTCCCACATAAACAGGTTCTCTCTCCCCTCCGCAGCCCTCTGCAAAGTCTGCAGCCTGCAGTGGATCAATACGTAATGGTGGGCAGTTTTCTGGAGAAGGGGGGACTGCATTAAGTATTGATGGGGCTCCTAACGTTCTTCGATCGATACGCCAGCCCTCTTCACGCAATTACACGTCAGCTAGCAGTCGCATGATACATCACAGGGACACGCATGATTACATGTCGCCGGTGGCGGTGGAGGTCTGGCGTTTACACAGAGAAAGAGACTGGAAGCCTGACACAAAAGGAAAACCAACAGGACTAGATTGCTCGATTCCCTTTTTTTTGTCCTTCTCCCCCCCTGCCTGCATTGAGGAGTGGGTCTGTTTAATTCCTGAGTGAATTGCGGGCCCTGTGTAATTTTCTCCCTTTGCGGTGACGTTCTCGTGTGCGGAGGGGTCGATAGAACATGTGGCGAAGTGGCATTCTGCGGTCAATACTGCGGAGGATACTCTCAGGCTTACATCCCACCTCTCTCTCTCCCTCCCTCCCTCCCTCCCTCTCCCCCCCCTCCATCCCTCCCTCCCTCCATCCCTCCCTCCCTCCC
>NC_139672.1:9064436-9071936 GCF_951799395.1 Argentina silus | reverse complement strand
TAAGTGTGTAAGAGAGTGTGTTTTCATGACGGAATGTGATTCTCTTTGGGCCGCCCACAAACAATCGCGGGGCAGAACACATTTCTCATGCAGTCCTTTGGATGAAATGGAACAGTAGGTTAAGGAAATGTGTCTCTCACGATACAAGGTGTTTCCTACTGCATCTGTGTGTGTGTGTGTGTGTGTGTGTGTGTGTGTGTGTGTGTGTGTGTGTGTGTGTTGCTGTTATGGCTCTAAGCTACTACTGGAATATCTGTCATAAATTATAATCCAGTAATTCTCCACAGGTACAACACACACTCTTCTCTTGCCCTGGGGACAGCTTAGCCTACGCTACATCCCTTGACAGCTTACTTCAGATAAGGACGCGCACTACACAAACACACACAAACACACACACACACACGCACACGCACAAAGAAAAAACACACACACACACACACACACTAAGCTAAGCTAACACAGGTGCTGTAGGAACAGAGACAGTAGCTGGATAAGATAAATACAGGCTATTAGGCTACTCTCCAAACCCACCTACGACTGTACATACGGCCATGTGATAGTGGATGTGAATAGGTGATAAGGAAAAGCACTGACTCCATCTCCTCTCCTCTATCTCCATCTTTCTCCCTCCCTCCCTCCCTCCCTCCCTCGTTTTCCAGGTGGAGTTGACCCATATGATAATGATAGTAAAGGGAAATAAGTGATGAGAAGCTCTCCCTCTCTCTCTCTCTCTGTATCGCTCTCTCTCTCTCTCTCTCTCTCTCTGTCCCTCTCTCTCTGTATCTCTCTCTCTCTCTCTCCACAGGTGTGTTACGGATGGGGGGTAAATGATGAGTAGTGTCTTCTCCCTGTAATGGGGATATTATACAGGAGGATGTGACAACTCACACCACTCTCATAAATCACACACACCTTGCAGCTACACACACACACACACACACACACACACACACACACACAAGCACGCGCACACACAAGCACGCACACACGCACACGCACGCACGCGCACGCACACACACACACACACACACACACACACACACACACACACACACACACATAAAGGCACAAACAGGCACAGCTGCACAAACTCCATGCCTGCCGTGAACCCAAATTTTAGCATCATGAAACAGTCCATTACACTGCATTGCCGCTAACGTTTTTGGGTCACGGAAGGTGCTAAGTAAATACATCAAATGTTTACGATTCTATTATCATCCAAACGTGACTTTTTTTTGCAAGCCTGCGTGACGAAGACGAAGTGAGTGATTACGGAAGGTTGAAAATTCACCGGTACCAAGCCCGTCAACACGAAAGAGAGAGAGAGAGAGAGAGAGAGAGAGAGAGAGAGAGAGAGAGAGAGAGAGAGAGAGAGTGCGTTCGACCAGAGTGTGGTCGTGTGTGAGTGAACGGTGACAGAGCAGGTATCTCCCCCCCCCCCCCGCCTCCCCCTCCCCCCTCCCTCTTCCCCCCTCCCCCCTCCTATGCTCTAATTACAGACCCCAGTCACGCCCCAGAGCCCTGGGAGTAGTAGCTGAACCGCAGGTGAGCCAAACACAGGCCCCATTTAGCATATTACCCATCAGTCAACGAGACAGGGCGATGAGATAAAGAAAGGCACACCCACCACGAGCGGGAAAACAAGCGCTCCAGACGACGGGAGTCACAAAGGGAGAGATGCGCAGGTATTTTGTCAGGTGTAAACAAAGCAAAGTAAACATACAAATACAGACACGCACACACGCACAGATGCACACACGCCCGCCCACACACACACACACACGCACGCACAGACACACACACACACACACAGGTGAGGAAAGAAAGGTGCTTTATCCACTGTGAAATCTCCAGGAGATGAGTCTCACGTAGCTAATTGACTGTGATGAGCTAGCTCCAGCACGCCTTGACGCCACCAAGAACGCTCTTCTCTCTTTTCTTTGTCTTCCCCCCCCCCCTCCTTCTTTACTCACTCATTTATCCCTCTATTCTTACTCAGAGCGCACACAGATAATCTGAAGAAATCCACAAATAAGGCAATTTCCACTGAGTCACCCGGTAAGCCCCAAATCCTGAGAAATATCCCGCCTACCAACACAAGGCTTATCAGAAAACAAATATGCTAATCTCCGAAATCCCAGTGTGAGGTATTTGACTGTTAAACTCCCCTCCAACTGAGAAGTGAATTACATCTAACACCTTCCTGTGCACTGTTGCCATCACTGGCAACAAGAAAAGAAATTTAAAAAAAAGAAAAGAAAAAAAAATACAGCTTAAAAACTCCAACTGTTGACAGAGAGTCAATCTTGTAAAAACAAACCCAAAACGGTTGAGCTAAGCTAATGCTAGTGGGGAGCTACGCGCGGCCAGCTAGCATCCAGCTGGTAGAGCAGTGATGGGGGGGTAGTGGTGTGGCAACAGAGGCTTAACTAGCGGAGCTGTTTGGACTGGAAACAGACGGCGTGCTCAGCGGTGTGGGGGGGGAGGAGGGGGGGCAGAGGGGATTGGAGCTAGCTCTCTCTGTAGGAGGTTACATGACCTAGCCTGACCCCCCACATGACCTAGACACAGAGGGACAGTGTTATGATTGGCTCAGTCACAGCCTGGATACTGGGACTGTTGATGGAAATGTCCTTCGAAGAGCCGTGGTGTTCTGAGCCGGTGGAGAGAGAGAGAGGGGGGGGGGGGGGGGTGCGGGGGGGCGGGGGGGGAGAGAGAGAGAGGGGGGTGGGGGACAGGGAGAGGAGAGGGAATGGACTGTAACTTTCTTCTCACAATCTATTTTAAGTCAAGCGAAACCACCCAGAGTGGTTCTTATCTCTGCAGATAGTACGGCAGACAGTGAACACATACAGAACCAGACAATAGCTCTCCATCCATCCTCTACCCTCCACCTCCACCTCCTCCTCCTCCTCCTCCACATCCACCTCCTCCTCCACATCCACCTCCTCCTCCTCCTCCACATCCACCTCCTCCTCCTCCTCCGAACACTATCCCCAGGCCAAATCTCTAATTCCACCTGGTCTATTCTCAGTCACACAGTCCTGCGGAGCCAGCAGCCAGAGAAGGCTCATTTCTACATTAACCTTTGTCTCCCCTCCCTCCGCTCTCCCCCCCCCCCCCCCCCCCCCCCGCCCGCCCACCCCCACCCCCAAGATCTGTTTTTCAGGGAAACGTTGTGGTCTCGCCTGGAGGCCTGACAGATAGTAACTCATTGTCAGAGTCCATGTCAGCGCTCGGCTGTGTGTGTTAGCAGCTTTGAAGAAGCTGAGGTTTGTTGACACAGGCAGGGTGCCAGCTCCAAGGAAAAACACAACTCTACTACTGCCCCATAGAGTAGTGTGTTAAATGACCTCTCCTTTGAGGATGTGCGGCGAGGGATGCGTGCGTGTGTGTGTGTGTGTGTGTGTGTGTGTGTGTGTACGTGTGTGTGCTCAAGTGTGTGTGTGTGTGTGTGTGTGTGTGTGTGTAAGTGTGTGTGTGTGTGTGCGCAAGTGTGTGTGTGTGAGTGCGAGTGTGTGTGTGTGTGTGAGTGAGTGAGTGAGTGAGTGAGTGAGTGAGTGAGTGAGTGAGTGAGTGAGTGAGTGAGTGAGTGAGGGTAATAATGTCAAATCTCAGAGAAAGAATAACAATGCTACCACTTGCCTCCAATTTCTCTCAGTTTCTCACCAGGGCACACATTCCTGCATTCCCTCGCTCCCCCCCCCCCCCCCTCCACCCCATTACATTCACCACAGGAAAAGGTTACATGTCATATTACATGAAATGAGCAGGCAGGAGAAATACTGTAAAGAAGGCCACCTAGCATCTGGCACCGTAGCCACCGAGGTCAACGGTTCAACACCAGGGGGGAAAATGGGTCAAAACTAAAGAAAGAAATGTCACATCCAGGGAAGAATGGTCCTAGCAAATGCTAAAAAAAAGTACCTTTACCTTTACCTCCCCAGTCTGGTCCTGTCAACCTCAGAGCTCTGACAGAATATTTACTCCTAAGTATGCTGAAACTAGGGAACGGTTCAAAACGTGGGGAAGAAGATTCAAAACTCGCTAAAAATTGTTTTAATAAAACTCGAAAAAACGAGAGAAAACGTTTCAAATCCTCGGGAGGAACGGTTCAAATGGAGAGCAGACACGATCGGTTAAAAAACAAAACAAAAAACACTTGAATTGAACCCCCCCCGTAAAAAAAAAACGTGAAGAAAATTACAGCTTTCGATAAACTGACCTGACAGTGGTGTAGCTGTCATGCTGTACACTGTAAATACTCACATCGTTGACCAATTGACCCCACAGTGAGAGTCTGTGTACTGTACAGCAACCGCATCAATAAGAAAAGCAATTGGCGGTGAGATATGTGCTATTGTTCCACAAATCAATACGGCGCAGGTCTTATCGAGCCCAATCGACAGCATAAATGCAGCACCTTCCACTTACAACAATCACGCCTGCTCTCCACATCACTCCGGTGCTGAGACAATTACAATATGTTGCACCAGGCTAACAGTGAAATAAATGATTATGACAATTCAACTGTGCTTTTGGATTCAAGGATAGGCTTGAGTCGAGTGGAGGGGAGAGAGTAGAGAGAGAGAGGGAGGGAGGGAGAGAGAGAGAGAGAGAGAGAGAGAGACAGACAGACAGACAGACAGACAGACAGAAACAATAAGAGAGAGAGAAAGAGAGAGAGAGAGAGACAGACAGACAGAGACAATGAGAGAGAGAGAGAGAGAGACAAACAGAGACAATGAGAGAGAGAGAGAGAAACAGACAGACGGACGGACAGACAGGCAGACAGACAGACAGACAGACAGACAGACAGACAGACAGACAGACAGACAGACAGACAGAAACAATAAGAGAGAGAGAGCGAAAGAGAGAGAGAGAGACAGACAAACAAAGACAACAATGAGAGAGAGAGAAAGAGAGAAAAAGAGAAAGAAAGAAAGAGAAAGAGAAAGACTGTAGCATGAGAGTTACTATGCCGGCAGTTCAGCGATAGATCTTGGCCTTTACGTAGCGCCATGTTCGGTTAAGCACCCACCGTGCCGGAACCACAATGGAGGACTAATTTCCTGAGTGCAGAGAGAGAGAGAGAGAGAGAGAGGGAGAGAGGGGGGGGGGGGGGGAGCAGGGTGGGGGCGGCCAGCTTTCGTACCCCATTGTACTGCTGTGAATAACACGGCTAGGAGATAGAGGCAATAAAAGAGGGAACTGGAAAAAGGCCATTGGGGCCAGCGAGCCACATCTCCCTCCCTACCGCTCTCTCTCTCCCCCTCTCTCTATCTCTTTCTCTCTCTCTCCCCCTCTCTCTGTCTCTCTGTCTTTCTGTCTCTTTGTGTGTCTCTCTCTCTCTCTCTTTCTCTCCCTCCCTCCCTCCCTCCCCCTCTACCTGGCTCTGCAGCAGATACAATAAAATGGTGTCTTTTCAGCGAGACTGCCACTAGGGAAGGTAAATAATGCACTCTTTAAAGGGGCTTATTCAAACCTGAGCAGGGCTGTAGGGACTCTGCCTCTGATGCTGCTCCTTTTAATGGCAGGCCCGGGTCATAAATTGAGCGGGCGGGGATGTGGCACTTGTTGGGCAGGGAGAGATAGAGAGAGACAGAGAGCCAGGGGGAGAGAGAGAGAGAGAGAGAGATAGAGAGATAAAGAGAGAGGGGGGGGGGGGGAGTGAGAGAGAGAGAGAGAGAGAAGGCTGTGAGTGAAAAAGCGATTTGGGTTTTAATGAAGGGCTGATGGATGGGTCTGGAACCTGGGTAGCTATAACTCACGGACCGGGAGCTGAGACACACATTTGGCAGGACTCAGTGAGCTGAGGCGTGGATCAGATCTGCTAGACAAGGCCTGGGGTGGGCTGGATGGAGCCTGTGTGTGTGTGTGTGTGTGTGTGTGTGTGTGTGTGTGTGTGTGTGTGTGTGTGTGTGTGTGTGTGTGTGTGGAGACAGACTCATCATGCATGCAAGGTGATCAGAGAGAAATGCATGTGCAATATGTGTTTTGGGGGGATTAGTGGGAGGGTTGTGTGTGTGTGTGTGTGTGTGTGTGTTTTCGTGTCTATCTGTGTGTGATTGTTTGCGTGTGTGTGTGTGTGTGTGTGTGTTTGTTTTCCTGTGTGTGTGTGTGTGTGTGTGTGTGTGTGTATGCATCTGCTTGCCTGTTCCTGTGCTGACCGCTCACTCAACCAGAGCGGTACTGTAGATTAGATGCATCTGATTGATCCGTTAAACCCAGTGGCACTAAAACCCCTCCAATAAAAGGCCAGACCTCGGGCTAAGAGCAACGCCGGGAAGAACATTCCTGTTCCCTATTACCAACAATATAGAAAAATCAAAAGCACACAAGGTTTATTACGCTTCTTGAGTTACGGCCTCACTCGCGGTCCGTCCAATAAAAACGTCTGAAAATTGCTCTTTTTCTAATATACTGCTGGCCATGCCGGCCGGTTTACATTCTTGTCCCTAAGCAACAGCATATGCTTGGATAATATACAACTGAAGTACAGATGTGGATTAACTGTGGTAAACGGAGCTGGATGGAAAGAACACATGCTGTTTGCTGTTACATGCGTTGTCAGGTACCGTGAAATGACGATGGGTTGAAACCCCAAGTACTGGATTCTAAAGGATCGTGTACATTACTTTAAGATGGGCCCTCAGACCCACGGACCCACAGACACGGTTGATCTCTATCTTGACATGTTTCGTAAATATTTTACTGTCCGAAACGTACTGTTGTTGTTTTTTGGTGAAACACAGCATGGATGTTGATGCAGGGAACAAAGTGAAGGCTGTGTTGTAATGTTCGGTATGAAACGAGATTTGGAATGTTTCTGGTGAAGCCGTGGCGAATCGACATGCTACGGCGGTGGGGGGCAAATCAAGAGTGGCGCACATACGCACGCACACATACACACACACACACACACACACACACACACACACACACACACACACACACACACACACACACACACACACACACACACACACACACACACACACACCTCCCCCCTCCCCACACACACGCATACTTTTTGAAACTCCAGTCTTTTTAATCATAAGTTACCAGATGTCAACCTTCTGCCAGCCTTTCACCTGAAAGCCAGGGAGTTTAGCTCTTTAGGAGGTCCACCTGTGCTGAGTTCAACTCTAGCAGTAAAACTGTGTTGAAAATAGGTTCAAAATTCTCCTCTTGACTTTGGGGTGGACAAATGCCAGCGCTTCGAGTCGGGCCTCATTTCGAGGAAAAGTGCTGGTGAGGAAAAGTCTGAAGTGAAGCTCATGAATACACATGCCTGGATAATTAGAGTCTGAAGGCTCTTTGGCTCTCTCTCTGGCTCTCTCTGTGTGTGTGTGTGTGTGTGTGTGTGTGTCTGTGTGTGTGTGTGTGTGTGTGTCTGTCTGTCTGTCTGTCTGTCTCTCCAACTCTCCCTCTCTCTCTCTCTCTCTCTCTCTCTCTGTCACTCTCGTTCTCTCCATCCCTGGCATTTACATAGGC
>NC_139672.1:9044436-9051936 GCF_951799395.1 Argentina silus | reverse complement strand
ATCACGATGTCCGTGGGTACAAATATATTCATTAATTCAAAGCTAGAGCGTTATAATGGGGCAACCGATTTCCATCTCATTGATACGGTCTTCTGTGTTCTTCAACACCTATTTGTGACAGGGTGTGTTTTGTTGTGTGTTGTTTTTTTTTCGGAGGGAAAGCATTTCACCTGGAGCGTTAGATTATAGGAGAATCCAGGACCTGCTTCAGTGATTAGGATTAACGAGCAAGGTTGTAAGAATCGTCTGATCTCACACCAGACACGTGCCATCACACACACACTCGTGCACACGCACGCACACGCACACACACACACACAACCATCCCCCTCGCTGGGGCATGGTGTCACCCCCCCTGTGGTGAAGCAGGTGTCACGCTGTCTACCCCCACACACCCACACACTCACACACTCGCGCACCCCCCACCTCACACACACACACACCTCCGACACACAACTCCACCCACCCACACACACATCTTCAAAGACAGAGCTGTGAAGCGGGGGTGACAGGTTGCCAGCCTCAGCTAGCGTAGCGCTAATTGCCCACCCCCGGGGCTGGAGACATGCTTGGTGCCAACATGGGTTCCTTTCCAGAAACCCTTATCGAGCCATAGATGGAGTCATCTTCTCCCGGGCTGAGGACAGACAGGTGGAGCAGGACATGAAAGAGAGACAGTGGATGGGGGCTGAGAAAGGGGGGGGGCGGGGGGGGGGGTTGTGTGACTGTCTCACACGAAATGAATAAAAACGGCATGAACAAAAAAAAAAAATCCGCAAAAAAGGAAAATGAAAATCCATCGACGTTCACGTCGTAAAGTCCACGTCTTGTAAAACAAAACGTGTTCAGTTCCTCTCTCATCTCCAGGAAGGGATTGTTTTTCCCGTACGGTCCTCACGGCGCATAAGGACTGCTAATGAGCGAGGGGTAGGGGGACAGAATTGACTGCGACACCTCCTAATTATTGCTTCATCCGCCTGACGACCGAACCGAACAAGAAGCCACCGGCTTGGCAAGGTTCCAACAACAACTCTACACACACTCTGACAAAGACGTGCGCACACACGCACACGCACACGCACACACACACACACACACACACACACACACACACACACACACACACACACACACACACACACGCACACACACACAGAGGAAAACAATTAATTTGCTTCCATAAAATCTGCTGCTTTGAATTCCAGAATATTGCGCCCATTATGGTGATTCTAGCAGGGCTGTTCCCTCCCTGGTTCCCCTGTCATCAGGACGGTTGGGTTGTCTGTGAGCGGGGCTAAGTGGGGGATTTAGATGGGTAGTTGAGCTAGTTTCATGGCAGAATGGAGAGGATATTCATATCCAATTTCAGTCTCAGAGCAAAACATATACACACACACACACACACAGACACAGACAAAGACACACACACAGTGTTGTGAAACAAACAAACACACACACACACACACACACACACACACACACACACACACCCACCCACACCCACACCCATACTTCCTCCCCTGACCCAAACGAGACAAGTCAAGCACATTACTGCTCCCAGCGATTTCCTCCATCTTCTCCAAACAGACAGGATCCCATTACAAGAGCCCGCTTTCTCTCCAACAGAAAATAACACTTCTTAAAAGAAATGGTACAAAAATATCTCCGAGGCAAAATACAATAACTAGGAAGGAGCTTGGAAACAGAGGCGGTAGATATCCGTCTGGATATTTTTTTCTTCCTAATAAACAGACTTGATTACATAAAGGAGTAAAAAAAAAAAAAACCTTCTTAAAGGGAATGGGAGATGCTGCAGGCTCCTTTTAATTCAACGCTGACCCATCCTGTGATTATTCCCTATTATGTGTCAATTAGAAAAGTGCTGATGTCATCAGGACGGAAAAAGGCAAAGCAATCAAAAGCTGTTATGAGGGGGAAATGGTAGCCCATAGTAATGATTTAATTCAGTGTCCAAGTTGCTGGAGCGAACAGGGTGTGTGTGTGTGTGTGTGGGTGTGTGCGTGTGTGTGTGTGTATGCGCACACTGTGCGTGTCCGTTTATGAGCACACTGTGTGTGTGTGTGTGTGTGTGTGTGTGTGTGTGCGTGTATGCGCACACTGTGCGTGTCCGTGTATGAGCACACTGTGTGTGTGTGTGTGTGCTCTGTTCTGTAACAGTGGGGGAGAGACAAGAGTACACTGGAGCTCGGCTGTCAACACCGCTACATGTCAACACTGCTAAACGCAAAGGGATGCGATCAAGTCGTTAGAATCTACACAACGACCTTGAGGAGAGTCACCTCGACATATTTCCTCCCTTGCTGAAATGTCTTATTCTATAAATGCTTTGTGTATGGGGTTCCTGTTCCATTATGTATCATACGACTTATGGAAATAGAATAATAACAACTCAAGGGATTGTGAATTCCAACTGAAAACCTGTCTGGTGTGTGACTTCTGTTTTTGATCTGATGTACACTATGTGGAATTCCGACACACTTTCTGGGCCATGTAACATGTGTGTGATTGTTCAGAAAGACATGCTTTGAGTCTGTACGCGTTATATATATATATATATATATATACAGTACCAGTCAAAAGTTTGGACACACCTTCTCATTCAATGGTTTTTCTTTATTTGTATTATTTTCTACATTGTAGATTAATATTGAAGACATCAAAACTATGAAGGAACACATATGGAATTATGTAGTAACAAAAAAGTGTTAAACAAAGCAGAATATGTTTTATATTTTAGATTCCTCAAAGTAGCCACCTTTTGCTTTGATGACAGCTTTGCACACTCTTGGCAAGTTGTGTCCAAACTTTTGACTGGTACTGTATATAATTATAATATATGCCATTTAGCTGACGCTTTTATCCAAAGTGACTTACATTGCAGTGAGTGCATACATTTCAATATATACGGTCCCAGCAGGAATGAAACCCACAACCTAAGCGTTGTCAGCGCCATGCTCTACCAACTGAGCCACAGAGTTGAGTGGATGTCTGACGTCCCCTTCGCCTGAGACAAGCTCAGACCAACACGTGCAAAATGTAAATCTACCTCCGTTCTACGGTATGTCATGCAATCAATCACACACACACGCAATCCCACAAGCGGAATCACACACACGCGCAATCACAACTACGAAACTAATCGGGGAGCTTACAATATCTGTCACTTCCCCCCCCCCCGAGCCTTGTTCCATGATATGATCACAGCTCTCCTACATCTGCACCCATTCACAATCAATCTAGAACACCAGCCTCACAAACGAACAGAGAGAGAGAGAGAGAGAGAGAGAGAGAGAGAGCAAGAGAGAAAGAGAGGGAGAAAGAGAGAGGGAGGAAGAGGGGGAGAGAATAAGAGAGAGAGTGACGGCAAGAGAAAGAGAGAGAGAGAGAGCGAGCAAGAGAGAAAGAGAGGGAGAAAGAGAGAGGGAGAGATTGCGCCATTTCTTTTCCTCTCAGAGTCTATCCATCCATCATGCTTTCGGAGGCGGAGGTGGCAGCGGTGTGATGTTTATCAAAGGAAACCGATTTTCCAAGCGTTACCTGAGCCTGCATGGATTGAAGACATGTGTAGATAAAGTACAGGCAGATCCACCCCCCCCCCCCCCCCTCCTCCACTTGAGACCATCCATACTCCAGGAGAGAGGGATCTCCTTTCAGCCAATCATTGACAGGTGTCTGAAAGCCCCTGCCCTTTCAGGTCAACCTAAGCGATTTCCTCTCCCACACAGACGGACGCACACAGACAAGCGTGCACGCACGCACACACCCGCACACACCCACACCCACACACACACACACACTCACAAACCCCTGTGACCTTGTCAAAAGTCCTCACCGTCACATGACCACGCAGTCGTACATCTGAAACATTCTGTTTCACTTTGGGATTTCATGGCCTCTACGGGATCTGTAGGACACAATTCACTAAAGTTACCGAAGTACCCAAACGACTGTGTTTAAGCACAGTTTTGAAACATTAAAGTGCATATTGACCTGCCCTGCCTTGATAAAGCACTACAGCACATTTCTGCCGAAAACCAGGTGGGCTGTTAAGATTTTTAATGGAGGGCCTTTATACGTTTTATAATGGCCTCTATTCAGAGGCATAGGGAGGTGCTTGTAAAAGAGCCTCTTCAACGTGTCTGTCTGACTGTCTAGCCCCGGTCTAATCTACACACCACATGGCTGATAGAACTGAAGGATCTACCTACATCAATCCATCGTCAGATGCTTTCTTTTATTAGGCCGGGATGAAAGGTAAACAAGGGGAAGTGGCAAACGTCCGACCACACACAGACACACACACACACACACACACACACAAAGACAGAGACAGAGACAGAGACACACACACAGACACAGACACAGACACACACACACACACACACACACACACACACACACACACACACACAGCCACAGACACAAACCCTGCCTTGGCACGAAGAACAAAAGACCACCACCCAAAACATCTCCTCCTGTTTGACTTGAAGTTGGCAGGAGATTTTTTCTCCTGCTCCCATTGGTGCTTTCATGTGGGCTTGTGATTGGGTATAAGAGAAGGGGTATTAACAGTGGTACACATGCCAGGGCATGATAGCGACATGGGATTAGGAGAGAGCTGTGAGTGATGTGTTTTATCCTGCCGTGAGTACGCTAATGCATAGTATTACCCTGGTGGTCGTAATAGGGGAAGCTGAGGGGATTTACTGATTTGTACATTCTTGGCAAACACACACACACACACACGCATATATAGAGAGACACACACACACATATAGAGACACACACACACACACACACACACACACAGTCGCACACACATTCACACACGCTCTCTCACACACACACACACACACACACACACACACACCCACACACACACACACATCCACGCTCTAGTTGCAAGGCGGAAAACAACTCCAGCAGAGCACAGCCAGAGCCTTGGGGGAAACCAGAGCCACAACAAGCTCATACACAGAGATAGAGTCCACTGACTCTGAACACAGAACCAGGTACACTATCACAGTACACACACACACTTCAAAATGATGCACACACTCACACTACGCCTTCTCAAATTTCTGTGCACGCACACACACACAGCAGGCCTCGGTTATAGGCTTAAAAGGTTGCCTTTACCAATCATTTCCTCCTTCCGCTCACAGAGATCTAAGCTTTGTCAGTCGACCAGGAGTTGATTTCCACTGCTCTCCAGGAATAGGAGAAAGAGAGAGAGAGAGGGGTGGGTGGGTGGGGTGGGGGGGGGGGGGGGGGGGGTGCGTGGGGGGGAGAGAGAAAAAGGCGGAGTCCATCTGGACATGAATTTGAGTCTGATGACTAGGCGTCTAACAATGTGTGAAGCTAACATCAAAGGCCTGGGGTTTATAATAGCTTTCTCGGACGAGGAGAGAAAGAGAGGCATAAGTATCCTACTGCTCACTGGCCTTGTTAAAGAGTGAGTGTGTGTGTGTGTGGTGTGTGTGTGTGTGTGTGTGTATGTGTGTGTGTGTGTGTCGTACGGGGGGATCTTGTGACAGGAGACTGGTTGAACACAGAGCCAACCGTTCCCAAGGGAACCCCTTACTGTACTGCCTGAGGAAGATTTTTGCCAGCATCGCTCCCTCTCTCCTCTCCTCTCCCCTCCCCTCCCCTCCCCTCCCCTCACACACTCACACCATCCTCTTCACATCTTTCTGTCCACAAGCTGATCAGAGTACACCCACTCTGCACAGACAGTCAGACGACCCAGTCGATTCACTTTTATATTCAGTCTGGCTGGCTGGCTGGCACACACAGTGCACATACAGTACGCACATACAGTACACACACACACACACACACACACACACACACACACACACAGTGATCGAAGGCTGACAGCCGTTACAGCAGACTTCCTCATTACCACAAACCTGGGGGATAGACAGACAACCCCCCCCCATCTCTCTCTCTCTCTCTCTCAAATTAACTCAATATTCAGTCCCCTCCCCCCCCCCCCCCCCCCCCCCCCCCCACCTCTTCCCCCTCTTCTTCCATCTCTCCATCCGCCCTTCAGAACAAAAGGAATACGTGAACACAATGTGCTGCCAGAGAGAGGAGAGGAGAGGAGAGGAGAGGAGAGGAGAGGAGAGGAGAGGAGAGGAGAGGAGAGGAGAGGAGAGAACACGAAGGAGAGGAGAGAACTAGAACAGGACCCACTCAACACCACACAACTGCAGAGGTGGAAAGTACCGACTTGGCTTAATCCAGTACAAGTACTCTTACTTCAGTGAAAATGTACCCAGGTAAAAGTAAAAGTTCTAGTCTAGGAAACAACGTACGTGTATAATTATTTTATTTTTTTAAAAGTAGCTGATTAAAAAGCTTATTAAAAAAGCAGAAAGTAATTTGTGTCGCTTTCAAAATGAAACACGAACCTCGATTATCATTATTATTTCATCACCATCGAAATGAAATCTCATGATCAGCCGTGGTTCAGATGTGGGCCTACTAAGTGCCATTTTGGCATCAATGGTATTTTCTTTGCGAAAAACCTGTTCTTAACAGAGGTCGGCTAACCCTGGTACGACTCTGCTATGAATATCATTATCCTCTGTAACGGACGATTAAAAACAAAAACAGAAAAGTAGAATACTTCATTCAAAACATGTTAAAACAAAGTAAAAATGACAAACTTTCGAAACGACTCCGATAAGTACGGTACATATCCGTGAAAAATCGACTCAATTTCAGTTGCCTCATGAGACCAGTTGTCATTGGTTACGTTCCACCTGTAGGACTGAAACACAATACGAAGGTTCTTAATCTCTCATTATCATTTTTAGCTTTAATTATTCTAAACCCTTCAGCGTGGTTTAGCGTGCGAGAGTTATGTTTGTTTCATGATTGTGATGTGCTTCTTTAATCTGCTCTGAAGGCGCTTTTTCGACTTTTAAGTCGCGAAATAAACTGAGACAGTAAATGGGAAGGAGGAAGTCGAGGAGGTTACCTTTGACCTCTCTCTTCCTGTTGGAGCTCAGCCAATCAGGGCGACTCGTTGAGCTCGGAGCAACGCTCTGTGGTTTTCCATTATCCTCTCTGCTTCAGATCAATAGTTAATTACCTCCGAAAACGCTCTCTTCTCACCTAGACCTGCGAAACGGGACAGTGCAGGGCACAGACAGGATCCACCTGGGGAAGGGTTTCAACGTCGCGCAGGGTCGACGACCTTCCTCTCTCCCCCTTCCCACTGACGGGCCCCTTCTCAAGGTTCCTCTCAGAGCTTTGTCATCCAACACACACACACACACACACACACACACACACACACACACACACACACACACACACACCTCTCAGAGCTTTGTCATCCAACACACACACACACACACACACACACACACACCTCTCAGAGCTTTGTCATCCAATACACACACACACTTGACTCCCACACTCCCCTTCCCAACCAATCGCCATATCCTTAATAAGAGATTACATTTA
>NC_139672.1:9031936-9039436 GCF_951799395.1 Argentina silus | reverse complement strand
CTCTGCGACGTGACCTTCTAGGACTAGAGGGACCAGGACTGGCCTCCAGTCTGTCTGGCACCGAGCACCTTACACACCACATCACAGCGTCCCAAACACTCCTCCATGACTGATCCCACTGTTCCCCGCTCTGTCCACCCACTCCTCCTCTCCTCTCCTTCACCTTCTCGCCATCCCTCCCTGCCTCCCTCCCTCCTAGCGGAGGAGAAACTGGAGCAGTTACTGTTTGTTATGCGTTGCGAAATGATTCCCTTAAAAGGTAGGGGTGTGGAGTGCATGGCTGAGAATAATGCAAAGTGTGAGTGTGTGTGCGTGTGTGTGTGTGTGTGAGTGTGTGTGTGTGTGTGTGTGACTGTGTGTGTGTGACTGTCTGTGTGTGTGACTGTGTGTGTGTGTGTGTGTGTGTGTGTGTGTGTCGGGTGACATTCTCTATTCATCACTGCTATGTCCATATGGTCAGTCCTGCCCCCCCAGGCCCCCCAGGCACACACACACACAGTTTGTGATTAGGGGGCTGTTGTGGTGATTAGGGCCGTATAATCAGATTAAGGGTGACACGAAGAGGCAGGGATAATCTGGCCAGGTCTTTGCTGTCACACTCTCACACACACACACACACACAATGCAGTGAAACACACACATACACACACAGTGTAGTGAAAAACACACACACACACACACACACACAGACACACAGACACACACAAAAGCAGAGAGAGAGAGAGAGAATGAGCAACAGATTGGAGATCAGATCAGTGAAGAATTTAACCTGCCCATGGGACAATCTCCTTTCAATTAGCGACCCAAACAAGCAAATCACTTTCATCCCTGTTGCCCCGGTAACCTAGTCTGTCTCACACCCATCTGTTTCCCGACATGCAGTCTGGTGTCTCAGATCGCCTTTCAAGGAGTATCTCTGCCTTACTCTCCTCTCTCAATATCCAATTAACTCCTCGCTTTGTGCTGAAAATGTGTGTTTTGGTGTGGATTTCATAAACGATAAACATTTACACTCCAAAAAAAAAATACCACACAACGTCTTTCCCCAAAGGCAGTCATTTGGGCCCCTTTGCTGCCTCCCTCTGTGTGTGTGTGTGTGTGTGTGTGTGTATGTGTGTGTGTGTGTGTGTGTGTGTGTGTGTGTGTGTGTTAGTGCTGAACATAAACAAGGAGCCACTACTGAATTACAGAGCAACACTTCTATACACACACACGGCAGACTCAGAATTGTAATCATTTACATCCAACAAAAACAACATGACGCCCACCGGCTAGTCTTTAATTTGACTCATTTATGCTGAACCGCAAACCTCCAGGGCATGTTTGCTTCACTGGAGAGGACCAGGATCCTGCTTAGTTGAGAGAGAGAGACATGGAAATGCTCCATATTCAAGAGGCTGTCATGATATGGATTCAGCACACACACACACACACACACACACACACACACACACACACACACACACACACACACACACACACACACACCCTACCGTTTAGTCCCTCAAGTCTCTCAGCGGAAATCAAAAACATGTTTAACCTCAGATGCAGAAGCTACTGTGATGGTACACTTGCCTGTTGATACAGTGTACAGTGTATCTGTGTGTGTGTGTGTGTGTGTGTGTGTGTGTATGTTTGTGTGGAAGAGACACAAAATTAGCCCACGCATCCAGAGAGAGAGAGAGAGGGAGAGAGCGAGAAAGAGAGAGAAAGAAGAGGGGAGAGTGAGATGGATTCAGTGTGTGTGAGTGTGATAGAGAGTGTGTGTGTGTGTGTGTGTGTGTGTGTGTGTGTGTGTGTGTGTGTGTGTGTGTGTGTGTGTGTGTGTGTGTGTGTGTGTGTGTGTGTGTGGAAGAGGCACAGTATTAGCCCACATCCTATACATTATGATTCTGTACAGAGTCTGTAGCCCACAAATAACCACTAATCATTCTAAACATTGTTTGATCTTGGGCAACCCATTACTGTCGCAAAATAGTTCCATTAGCCATCTATCAAGCCCCTGCGAATTCAATACTGCACGGAATATTTATTCTACGGGTGCTTCGGATCGGTCTTAAAAACAAATTATCAGAAGACGTGACCCGAATAGCATAAGGTATCTGTGAGGCGGTAAGACCAACACCCCGGAGCCCAACACTCGCCGGTAACCGCAGCATCTCTCCCGGTTTGGTCACACAGATGGTGTTGAAAAACCTGTTATAGATTGCTTCTCAATCCCCGTGTGGCACAAAAACATGAAAACAGGAGAAGGCTCCCTAAACAGGCTGAGATAGAGGCTCTCTCCCTATAGTCAATTTCTCATAGCCTACAAATGTTTTAGGATAACTGTTTTTCGCACCAGATCTATTGAAAGGGAAGCTGAAGCCTAGTGAAATCCCTGTTGATACCCTCTGCTTCTGGACCAGGATAGACTACTCTCAGTGTACTGAATCCTAGAAGGACCAACCAAGACCACCACAAATGGGATGTAGCCCTTACTTTACCAGAACCATCAACTCGTCCAAGATATAAGACAAAATCACACAATGCTGACATGATCCACGTGTATCGCATCCCTGTATCCCTTTGGACACGGCAGCGCAGCGCTCTCTCGGGATACAATGTGGCATTCCATGGGAGAGCGCGGACAGACAAACCGGGGCTTTTCCATACATTCAAAAACAGTATGGATAAATCCAATCATTTACCTTCCATCGCAGAAACCGTGGCGATGGTCATCACACATAAAATCGCAAACATATCCACTGTCATGGCTTTAAAGGTAGATGTCCACAGCCTGTATCCCCAAATGAGAAAACACGCACGGCGCGCGTAACACCAAAAAACCCCTCAGTTGTCACAAGAGCGGTATTCCAGTAGGTAGCCTTCCTTGGGTTGTGAGTCACATTTCAAGCCGTAGTAAACAGTGTGTGACAATCAGCGTAGAGAGAGTCGGAGTGTAGGGGATGAGGGGGGCAGCAAGGAGGGGAGGAGGGGGGAGACCCGAGACAGCCTGCTCACAGCTCGTTAAAACGCTGGGGCCAATCACGAATTGCTCACTGAAACTGGCTAACCAATCGCCAATAGTCTGCTCCTCCCACCTGCATTGTCAAAACACAAAACTTTTTCCCTGACCTATTTGAATCGGCGTCCGTCCCAACGAAGAGAACCAGCGCCACCAGTTGGCATTCTATTAGTACTGCGATCAGAGAACTCAACATGAAGAACCATAATTCATCTGATGATGATGATGATGATGATGATGATGATTATCACCTCCTTTTGAGGAGGCAACGAGTCTCAGGTACATACTTCAAAGGATTAAAGCCAGCTGGTAAATTATACCCCGTAGTGTCTGTTTTAATGAATCCTAATCTATTTGTATACTCACTTGGACTAGATACGCATAAGAAGTACAAATCAATGGAGTTGGGGTAGAAGCTAAATGAATCCTAAAGAAACAGCTTATTAGGCAACTGTCATTTGATAGTCCAACTGTACCAGCAATCCAGCAATGTATTGCCAAAAAAAAAACAGATTGAGAAAAAAAGTGTCTTCTCATCGAAATTCGGCCTTGCATTTATAGTAGTCTTTTGGCTTCATGTTCTTGGGTTTTTCACATTTCACAAGCCCAACAAAAACTGTAATCCCTTTGATTGGTGTGAATATTCCACTCTGTGAGCCAAGTCCTTGGCTTTTGTGGGGTATGTCTAGGCTGCTCAAGGCTTTAAACTTTCTAAATCTTGGCCCCATTCCCACACCAAACATTTCCCCCTAAATTAACCATGTGTCTTAAAGGGATACAACCTCTTAAAGGGACAACAAACAACACATGAATTGCTTGGAAGTGTAGAGAATCCAGTTGGACATGGCAGTGCCATAGAAAGCATCACAAATACCTCTGCATATATAGGTGACCTTGCAAGAGTTGAACTTAACGTATGTGTGTGTGTGCTTTGTGCGTGCCTATCACTTCGAATTGTGTCAGAATAACAGTGTGTATGCTTTTGTGTATGTAGGCGATGTGTGTTTGTGCTCCAGGCTCAATCAAGAGGTCTGGACCTTTGTGGCACTGAGATGTCACTTGTCACTATCTCCACAGGGAGCTTGTTCATGGTCCACTGAGCAGCACACCATACACAGTCTGTCTGTGTCTGTCTTTCTCTGTCTCAGTCTCTACAACTCTCTCTCCCACACACACACACGCTCGCGCACACGCACACACGCGTGCACACGCACACATGCACAGACACAAACACAGGCACACAGACACACACATACACATGCACACATACACGCACGCGCACACATGCACAGACACAGGCACACAGACACACACACACTCCCTCCTCCCGTTACCCGCCCCTGTCCCCCCCCCCCTAATATCTTCCATCCTCACCCCCAGACCCCATTTGCATTCATAATGGTCTTTAATAGCTTTGTCAAATCCATGGACACTTCCTAATGATATTTAGCAGGCGCTGCACATCAACCTCCACCCACCCATCCTCCCACCCTCCCTCCCACTGTCCCCCCTCTCCCCTTACCCCCATTGTGAGTGAGCGTGCCGCAACAGATGGCAGACACAATAGGTCTTTACCTCAGGGATACTCGAGGACCAGAGGTGTGGAAGAGGATGGGGGATATTTGCTTATCAATAGCCCAGGATCTGTACACCTGCCTGGGGTTGGTTGTGGCCTCTTTGTCCCTGGATCTGGAGGGCTGTGGTGGAGCCTCTACAGCCAGGTTGAAACTGCCTCTGTCTGGGGAGAGACAGAGGATAGACTGGGTCTCCCTCCCACTACATCCAGCCTGCCCCTTCCCTCTGTCCCTCCCAGCTCCTCTTCTCTTCCTGAGGAAGACACTCTCAGGGTTGAACTGGACAGGAGGATGTAATGTTTCCAATTTTGGAAAGTGATGTAAGGAGATTAGAATGACATCGACTCTATTTTGAGCAGCTTGGGTAAAAGTCACCAGGGGAGGCTGGCGGAGACAGAAATCGGAGGACGGGCTCATTGCAACGTATGCGGAACGGAGTGAGGAACGGTATCAAACACATCCCACTGACACATAACAATGAGCCCGTCCTCCGATTTCTACCTCCACCAGCCTCCCCTGGGGCCGCCTGTATCAGACACGGACATCAAATCGAAAGCAGGCAAACAACAACAGTGGCTCATTTGACGACGTCAGACCAAGCGTTCACAAGAGCAGCAGTTGTCTTTCGATCTGAACGGAACCGAAGCCAAAAGTCAAAAGTTTCACTCTGTGTAATAAGACCGTCCCTCGTTCTCCCCTCCACGGGGTCCATCAGTTTACTCCTCGTCAATCATCCTAGCCCGCGACTCACCACAGCTTTTACCGTGGCTAAAATCGAACCGCACTCTCCTCTCCTCTTCCCCGAGAGATGCTTTCCCGATGAAGTAGGGCAGCCGCGATGGTTGAAGTAATGTTTTTAAGAACATCACGCGACACGGTGGCGGGGGGGAGGGGGGGGGGGGCGGGGGGGTGTTTGGGAGCAGAGTTGACCGGGCGGACCATTTGTCATTTTTAATGGTGTGGCGGATAGTACCGGTTGCGATGCGGGGCCTCTCTTGATTGACGACGTACGCCCCCTCGTATTTGTCATGCTCGGGTCCCCGGCACTGGTACGGGCCACCTCTGACCCTCCTGGGTCATCTCCAGAGAGGAGGCTGCATCCTAGACTAATCAATCCCTGTTTGCTGTCCGCACCCTGGGGGAAGGGAGGAAGGAAGGAAGGAAGGAAGAGAGGAGAGGAGAGGAGGGGGGGGTAAACAATAGTGCTGCTGTACTGGAGCATGTCCTCCCCCGACTGTATATACATAGACACACAAACACACACACATATACACATATACACATAGCACTCATACACACACACACACACGCACACACACACACACACACACACACTCACACCTATTCTGTAAACAGCACAGCATACACACACACACAGGCCTACATAGAGCATTGGGATAATGATCCAAAGAGAGGCATACAGCCACTCTCCCACTCCATATAATGTAATAAATTGGCTCTCAGCGTGCGTGTGCGCGTGTGTTTGTGCGCGTGTGTGTTATTGTCCTTTGTGAAGCTAAAAGTGAGCTTCATCTGATTCTCTCACACAATGCAACGTGCCAGTCGAATCTCATAAAATAGTACCCTCTCTAACGACTCTAATCAAATCAAATACATTACTTAGCTTCTAATCAGCTCAGCGATCTGCGGTTTCAAAGACGACAACAACGCCTAGAAACCATAGCATCGTTTTTTGTTTTTTCCCCAATGAGAGCACACAGGTCCACGTCGATGCAATCTTTTTAGTTTTGTTTGTGCTCAGTGAGTCGGCTCCCACATTTATCATGCTTTTGACCTGTAAACATCCGAACGGGTGTCCACATCTCCATGAAATAGACCAATGCGCCGTGACCTTTCAAATTCTCTCTGTTCCACCTGTTCACCGCTGCTGTTTTGGAGGCAAGCGCCGCGTTCAGCCTGGATAATCATACTGTTGCTCCGGCTCCGGCTCCGCTCCGCAAGGGAGTCAGGGAGGGAATACAAAACAGCCAATGGCGTTATCACGAGTGTACGAACCAAAACAATCGCTAGGCCGGAGAATATTTCCCGATGATGGTCTTTCGGGAACGGCTATTGATGATTTTAAAATGAGCATCTACTAAGTGGCCTGTTAGTAGCTGTAATGGTCGTCAACAGAGACAGAGAGAGAGAAATAAATAAATATGAATGCATTAAGATGAAACGTCTGATTGTATATACAGACACAGGGGTCCATGTGACAGAGGGTTTGTGTTTGGTAAACAACCCCTAAGGGGACGGAGTGGTTATTAGGCCTGGGCTCGTGTTCATCTATCTTCAGTAGAACGCTGGGGACTGTCTGGCCATTGATGATATCACTGTGGCGGTGCCAGGACAGAATACTGATACTCTCTGTGTGTGTGTGTGTGTGTGTGTGTGTGTGTGTGTGTGTGTGTGTGTGTGTGTGTGTGTGTGTGTGTGTGTGTGTGTGTGTGTGTGTGTGTGTGTGTGTGTGTGTGTGTGTGTCTACCCATAGGTGGGTCAGGATCCAACGGTGGGTCGTGAGCGAGCACTTCCTGGGTCGCAGACATGAACATGGGGCTGTGGATGGATTTTTTTTAAATCTGGTAACACAAGTTGGATTTCAAAAACGCGGGTTAAAGGAAAGATGAGTTAACCTAGTATCGTTAAAGTAAAGCCAGCTTGAGAGGTTTTGAGTAAGGCAAACGTCCAAAATGTAAAAAAAAAAATATATATATATATATATATATATATATATATATATATATTTTACAGGACTATTTCAGATATTTTTGCCATTTATTTTGATACCCATTTGTAAGGGACCATCGAAAAAGACAACAAGTCCAACTGTTTGTAGAGGAATGTTACCTACTGTACTCTTAGAGGGACACTTCAAATCCATGCTCAGTGAAGATGTGGTCTTATAATAATAATAAT
>NC_139672.1:9011936-9026936 GCF_951799395.1 Argentina silus | reverse complement strand
CAGCCAGTTGTGCTCGCCCATCGTGGTGTACGAGGAGGACGTGAGGGAAAATCGCGTCATCGCGCAGCAAAAGAGAGAGAGCTTGCAAGAGTCCTCCCGTACTCCCGTCTGTATCCTTTATCTGAAAACACACGCTAGTTTGAATATTGCCTGAATAGGCCTAAGTGAAAGATTCTACAGAGATGGCTTTTGGTTCAAGAGTGTTTCTCAGCTGATTCACGCACTAGTCAGCCTCTCCAATTACAGTACATTGTTATGTTACCTATAATAACCATATTGGAAACACTGAGTGTGTGTCTGTGTGTGTGAGTGTCCTTAACAGAGTGCGTCAGCGTGTCTGGTGGGTTCCATGGGGACCCTCAGTGACAAGCTTGCTCGCCTGCCCTCTCTCTGGCCTGGAAGCAGGAGCTTGGTCAGTGTGAGTCTCCTCCACACAACCACACACACACACACACACACAACCTTCTTGGTGTGTATGTCATGTTTCATATGTTAAATGTATTACATGTGCTGTGTTAGAAAAATGAAATCAACAAATATTAAAAAAGGGAATTATTTGTAGGCCAATACATGACCTGTGTGTTCTGTGTGTTCTTACCGAGGGTTCAGGAGCAAGTGCCAAACATGTCCTCAAACCTATCCTCTGTGCCCGAGGGAAAAGGTATCGTACGAACACACTCCTATGGACACAGAACACTATCACACTCCCAAAGTCATCTCTTTATGAATATCTTTTTCATAGCGGTTTCAGTTTCACAATTGTAGTATGGTTTAGCGGTTTAGCCTAGCGCCAAAGTTATTCTCCCTCCAGAGAGACAGGACAAGGCCCAGTCCAAGTTCACGCGTCTGACCTCCCAGCAGGAGTCTAGCCAACCGCCGCAGACGCGCAGGAGCAACATGCCAGCTGAAAAGGTCAGGGGTGAGAGGTCAATATAGATTGGTTGAGAGGAGAGAGATGAGGCGCGACGTATCGCATGCAAGACTTAAATGTCAACTGCTTATTATGTAAATTGTGTTTTTTTATCAACTTTCCATAACAGCTGTCATCATTGAGAATGCACCGGCACTGTTTGGCGGAAGGTTCTACTCTGCATATTTAATGTAGAGGTTCTGACCTCCAAACAACATTGTCATAACGTATGAATGATACATCAGATAGCCTTGTTACCGATTGGTTAAAAGAGTCCATACTGAAAGGTGGACAATTGGAAGCTTGAATAAGTATATTTACAATTCAAAAAAGATTGGTCGAGAGCAAAACAATTCTAATCTGCAATAACCACCTGTCACAGCAAACACATCATGCACACAGCACGAATACATATGTTTAGTTATTAATCACATCACAATAACAATAACACATATTTGTAATATTTGTAACTTCAAATCAAACTTTATGTATATACATAGCACATTTCATACACAGATGCAATACATGCTAATACATGCTAATATGAATAAAAACAGAGAGATAACTAGAGAAGAAATACCAGTGTACCACACACAAACACACACACACACACACACACACAATGTTTCATACGTTAAATGTATTATGTGTATGAGTGTATTATGTGTTTGCTGTAAACTGTATAACAGCCATGGGAGTTTAAACAGTGAGGAGTTCTTTCTGCTAAATGTCAAACATTTCTCTACTTTTCTCTCCTTTCCTTAGAGAGAGGAGGGCATGCCCAAGCTGGTGGAGCTGTACCAGTACCCAGGCTACAGCCAGGACGTACCCGTGGCCCTGCCACACAACACAGCCTTCTCCACCGTAGTCACCCATGTGGTGAGGGCACAGCGCCACCTGGCCCACAAGGTACAGTACTGCAGTTGGGCATCTTCCTCTTTAGGGAGGATATCTGTCCTAACACACATCTGTGTGTGTGTGTGTGTGTAGATGTTCTGTAGCCCAGGTACAAGGCTGTGTGTGTGTGTGTGAGAGTGTGTGTGTGTGTGTGTGTGTGTGTGTGTTGACCCTGCAACCCAGGTACAAGGCTGTGTGTGTGTGTGTGTGTGTGTGTGTGTGTGTGTGTGTGTGTGTGTGTGTGTGTGTGTGTTGACCCTGTAGCCCAGGTACAAGGCTGTGTTCCAGAGAATACTGTCTTCCTCCACCATGGAGGACCTTGTCATGGACACATTCTGGTGGCTCTTTCTGCAGAACTTCCAGGTGACATATTCAAACAAAACAAGACAGAAAAAGTCTGATTGAATCTCTTTGGTGTTCAAGGACCGCGTGCACAGCTTGTGTTGCTCCATGTCTCTCTCTACAGCCAGACACGTGGGTACAGGACCGTCTGTTCGCTCGCGTCGCTGAGAATTACATCCGGATCCTGACTCAGAGCTTAACGTCACGTAGTGGCGACATGTTTCTCAGGGTAATGTCTTAACGGTTAGCTATCACTGCTGATTGAACCAGATGCTATTGACAGAGTGCAGAGGATTTGACAGTTGAACATCCTACAGATAAACAAATACATGTACACAAAACATGCAGTATTTGTACGATGTATCATCCTATCAATCCATTTTGTCATTTTAATATTGTAAAATGCAACCGGTGATTATTGTTTTGTTTCAAGGAGATGGGAAAAACCGTCAAACGTCAAACCGAAAGCTCATACTCAGCATGAAACATGTGTACATCAGTAGCCTAGATCGTGGGCATATTATGAATAATTTATATCACATTGTTGATATTCATACCCCGGTAAAGGAGTTCCCCAGCACCCTGGCCCAGACGCTGTACTGCTGCTTCTGCTGCTGTTTCCCTCAGTCCTGCAGCACCGTCCGCAGTGACGCCTTCCTCATCCCTCTGTGCTTCACTGCCTACCAGTGGACAGGAGGTGACACTGCAGCCAGCCACTGGCAAAACAAATAAGATATTAATAACATGCAAATGACACATCAAACACATGCTACCTGTCTTTCTGCTCATTCTGTGTGGTCATGTTTTGTGATGAAAAGGCATCATAAATAATATAACTTCTAAAAAAAACCTGACAGACATTGTTATCATTTATGTGGTTGTCCTTACCTGATGGGGCGATTTAGAGAGATGGGGCGATTTAGACCTGCACAAAAGTAAATAATGTAACGTTAATCAAATGAGGAGTATGGTAAATCTCACTCTCTCTCTCTGACTCTTCTCAGGGATCTGTCCTGCCCCTGACGTCTTCAAGAGGTGGGACTTTGCGTCTCTGGAGCCGGAGGAGGCCAGCAACGTACAGTTTGTGTCAGGGAATGAACAGAGTGAAAAAGAGAGCGGTAGGGTCAATGTTACCTGACATCATCTACCCACCGGAAGTCATTCTGCATTTTAGTATCGTTATTTGTGTGTGTGTGTGTGTGTGTGTGCTCCATCTAGGGTCGTGTCTGTCTCTCATGGAGACTATGTTCTCCAGAGCCTGTGTCAATGAGCCTTCCAGGAGCCAACAGCCTAGTGTCACATCTCTATCTAGGAGGAACCTGGTTAGTCACACACTCACACACATACACACACTCACACTCACATACACACTCTCTCACACATACACACACTCACTCACACTCACATACACATACACATACACACACTTTCTCACACATACACTCACACACACACACACCCCCGTACTGCTGCATCCAGTACAGAGTACAGTAATACAGGCTCTACCTTGTTTATTCGACTGTGTGTGTCAGAGTTCAGTGCAGAGCTGTAGCCAGTCCAGTCTGAAGACCCAGCAATCCAAAGATACACTCACCTCTGTCAGCACAGCCTCCGTGAAACAGGGTAAGACATATGCACTCACTTCTATATTCAACTGATATATTCTGTGTATGTGCTTTTGCAGCCTAGTTGTTCTGCTCTATAACTGGTACTTCATGCACCTTTTATGCATTATTGTTGTTGTTTTTGTTGTTTGTGTGTTGTGGGGTTCCAGAGGAGGCAGGGGCCTCAAACAACATCACAGGAACAGACTTGAAGGCTCTGACTGGCCAGGGCAACCAGAAGCCTGCCAGAGAGGTCAGACAGACTGACAGACAGATACACAGACAGACACACAGACAGACAGATACACAGACAGACAGACAGATACACAGACAGACAGATACACAGACAGATACACAGACAGATACACAGACAGACAGATACACAGACAGACAGATACACAGACAGACAGATACACAGACAGACAGACAGATACACAGACAGACAGACACACAGACAGACAGACAGATACACAGACAGACAGACAAACAGACAGACACACAGACAGACATGAATATACAATAGATCTCTATCTTTATCTTGCCTTTCCCTCCCTCCCTATCTCTCTGCCTGTCTATTTCTACATCACTCTTTCTTTCTCTCTCCTATTTCTCCTCCCCCTCTCTCTCTCTATTTATTTGACCCAAACACCTACATATGTATCTCTCTCTCTCTCTCTCTCTCTCTCTCCCTCCCTCCCTCCCTCAGTCCCATGCTGCCTATCCGACCATGGAGTATAAGCGTGGTGTGTTTAACGTGTGGGGGAACAGTCCTCTGGTCCAGTTCTACATGCGTGTTCTTAACGCAGACCCACGGGCGGGCCACAACGTGCTGGTGGTCAGAACCGAGGTCCTCAATCTGCCTCCATATCCTCTTACTGGGTTTAGATAGCATTGTTAGAAGTGTGTGTGTGTGTGTGTGTGTGTGTGTGTGTGTGTGTCTGTATTGAACATGAACATATACAGTAGAGTGCCCGTGCTGCAGAATAGACATAGCATTATATATATGTGTGTGTGTGTGTGTGTGTGCATGTACTGTATGTGTCGAATTTACGTCGCTCCGCGTCCTATCTGTCCAATTGAGTGATCTATGAAATCAGCTATGAAATGATCTATAAAATCACCTATGAAATCACCTATGATATGATCTATGAAATCACCTATGAAATGATCTATGAAATCACCTATGTAATCACCTATGAATCATATATGAAATCACCTATGAAATGATCTATGATCAGCGTTCCTTCCCTTGACGGCTGTGACGTTACGGTGGGCTCAGTGACGTACAGGGACATTCTGACCCGGGCCCAGGAGAGGTCAGGGGTCCACCGCAGGGACCTGAGGAGCATGTGGGCCCGCTACGCCCAGGACCTGTACGCCCTCAACCAGAGGAAGCTGGACGAGCGCTACCAACTCATCAGGTTACAACACACACACACACACACACACACACACACACACACACACACACACACACACACTCTCTCTCTCTCTCTCTAAACGATCGATGTTGGACGCGTCTTACTTGTTCTGTAAAAGCTACTGCCTTATTCGTTTGATTTACTACACTGGACATTTGATGATGATGATGATGATCCTTCCTCTCCCCTTTGACCCAGGAAACAAAAGAAGATTCTGTCTCAGAGGCCCGCTGTCCGGAGACTCTGCCAGCTGTTGGTCCCAGAGAAGAATGTGAGTTCAACGAGGCTGCTGCTTACAGGACCTTACAATGAATTACATCACCTTTTTTTTCATAGCCCTTTTCCAGCTGGTATTTACCCAGTATTTACTAAGAAACTATATGGTAACAATGGAGTAACAAGGGCTACATTCTGGTAGTAAATGGCACAGAGGTGCTTGAGTCATTAGCTTTCAAACAGTCATTGTAATTAATATGTAATTGCCAGGTAATAAAGGTTTAAGCCTGTACTTTCTGAATGATGTACCTGTTTAATGCTGGGCTGTAAAATAAAGGGTTATCCAATCAACAGATACAATATTTAGACACAGGCAACCAGAGTTTGTCTCCTGGATGTGGGATTTTCAGTTACTAATTATGCTGGTATAGGCTTTTTATAATGAAGTTGATGTTATTGTTAGATGGTACTACTGACCTTTCTGCTTCTGATCCAGAATGAAGAGGAGACCAGGTCTCGCTGTGAGATCATGTACGCCTTTGACATCGCTGTGTCTGGTCTGGACACGGTTCGACCCCCTCAACCCTAAACCATGAACCGTGAACCATGAACCACATTGTTTCTCAGCCGTTGAATTCCTCAACCACAATGCAGTAAATATCATTCTTCATCATTTGTGGATTTGGCTTAATTTCTTTTCAGAGGGAACTCAAAAGTGATCGGTCGCCCCACTCACAGCCAGTGGGGAGATGCTGTAATGTAATATAATCACCACAAGGTGGCAGTGTGTACATGGATATGAAATAGACTGAATAACGAAGCGAAGACACCTTTAGTTGAGACATTGATGACTTCCAACGTCAAAAACACCTTACCTTAGATGAGTTTTAATTAAACACATAAACCGGATATATTCTGATGATAGGTTCACTGTGGACATAGGGCAAACATCAATTACTAGTATCAAAAACAGTTATTGTCTGGAAAACAAAACAAAATGATTTTGTGTTGATGTTTTTAGACACTGTTAGATAATCAGTCCGCTGCAAACAGCTTGGTCTGACTTGAGAGAGAGAGAAAGGGAGGGGGGAGTGAGAGAGAGAGAGGAAGGGGGGAGGGGGAAGAGAGAGAGAGAGAGAGAGAGAGAGAGAGAGAGAGAGAGAGAGAGAGAGAGAGAGAGACTCTCTAGCCAACAGACACAGGGCGAGATCACAGGCCATGTAAGGAGATTTGGTTGAAGAAATACGGCTTTCACTGGCTCTGTATCTTTGGCTGTACTCGACAGATTCGAAAGAGAATGTTTTAAAAATGGATTTACTGGTCAGCTAGGAATCCTCAGGATTTACGCTATTCGTGTTCAAAGCTGCATGGGTATATAATATAATCAACACAGATGTGAGTGAACATCTGAGACAATAAACGGACCTAGAAACAACATCAAATAAATGTCGGTTATAGTTTAGAAACACTGATATAACGTCTATCAAATGTCATGTGAAGGCTTACCTCTGCACCGATTGCAAACAGTGATAGTCCAGCCCGACGTTCTCCGTTCCGAGCGCGAACGGAGATGAGGGAGTTCATTTGAAATACTTTTTTGAAATACTTTTTTCAAGTATATGTACTGTACAGCATCTGGAAACTCCGTTGCTTTTACCTTTGAGTCATCTCTGAGAATCACCATCCCTTACAGTCTGTTAGGTGTACATAGCGGTGTGTGTCGAGGTCTGTGAGAGAGTGAAAGTCAGCTAGACCCAAGAGTGTTAGGTTTTGTATTGAGATTCTATTGATGGGTGTTCTAGTTCGTTGATGTGATATTTCATGTGAGAAGGCCGTGCGCTGGGTTGAGTCAGTCACTCATGAAAGTGCTTTGAACAAAAAGGGAAAGCCGTCGGCAAGGCTGCTCATTCAGCACAGCCCAGAATGCATTGTGTTTGTGTAATTCAAGGAGATCAATAGCTCTGTGTGTATGGGTGGGTGGGTGGATGTGTGTGTTTCTCTCTGTCTGTTTGTGTGTGTGTGTGTGTGTGTGTGTGTGTGTGTGTGTTTCTATCTCTCTGTCTGTGTTTGTGTGTGTGTGTGTGTGTGTGTGTGTGTGTGTGTGTGTGTGTGTGTGTGTGTGTGTGTGAATGAAACAATTCATGTGGAAAAAAATCCAAGATCCAATAACATGACTCATCATTGGAGTTAAATGGAAATGTATACTATTATATTTAAAAAGACTGAGACATTGTATCGCAATAATGACGCGGCTACCACCATTCCTCTTCTCTAAGAAGAACTCCACAATCCGTGTAATATGCAGTCAAATAAGTATAGCCAGACAGAATCGATAGGAATCCTTATTCATTCAACAACTATTTTCTTTGAATTTAGTTTTTGTCACAGTATTTGGTTGGATCTGATGTAGCTAGTTCGACAGGATATTTTTTTGTGTGTGTATTATTTCAAATCATTGCAGGGGGCTTCGGAAACTGCCCCCACGACTTCAGCCTGGCCTTAGTCATTAGTCTCTCACGCCTAGTGCCTCCAGGTGGGCAAATGAGTGTACTGCATGCCACCAGGTTACAAAGGCTGTTGCATGGATAAGATCTCAAGGACACAGAGGAGAGGTAAAAATAATATAGATTTCTTTCTTTAAATAACTATTTACACCACATAATGAGACACGCACTGTCAAGGTGCTGTCTTTGTGTTGTGGCACCAAACAACGTCTTTGCTCGGAGCAATGTCAACGCAGACAAGCACGATATTCTGGGACGTCTGTTTTCTAACGAAGAAAGCAACGTTTTGGAGCAAGAGGCTGCCTACGTCATCAAACCCACTTACCCTAGAGCCCAAATGCTAACTGAAATACAGAATGAAATGCCAGTGAACTGAAATGTCATGTCACAGAATTAACATTTACATTTTTGTACATGTATGGCATTTACCAGACACCTTTATCCAAAGTGATTGACAACAAATACATTTGTCTACGGAAGTGAATCATCTATCCATCAGTCATTATCAGAAAATTAACTATGGGGGTAAGTGAAATGTCAGGAAGAGAGCTGTACTTACAGTATCTATTCACTTGTTTCAACAGTCTTCACTGAGTAAGAGCACAACCTGTCTAGTTATGGAGTACTGAGTGACTTAGAGGCTGCAGTACCTTCCACTATCCACACCAATGTCGGGTTCAAACCCGGGTCTCTCATGTGGAAGACACAAGCATCTACCATTAGGCCGAGAGGACATCTTTGAGGTTCCGGCGTGGGGGGGGGGGGGGGGGGGGGTGATGACACTTGAACTTCTATTTCACAGGCAGGGCTACCTCATCTCGAGAGTGTGTTGTGTGACTCCAAATCACCTCTGCTACATGACCATACCCGTTAGAAGGGTAACATCAGTACTGTGTTCCAGTGGAGGCTGGCGGAGGAGGACAAGAGACCGGGCTCATTGTAAATGCATGGGTTTCTACCTCCACCACTAGCCTCCCCCCTAGTGTGTACAGTATACATCACAATCCCTCCGGGACCGTTGTCAAGTAAAACATTGTTATTAAACCGTCACCGAGGGTCGAGCAATGGAAGCGAGCGACCGCTTCTGTGGTAGTACACACACAGACAAGACAAACCACTTAGCGTACGCAAGGCTAGTGGAAGTCCCGCTTCACCGGATAGGCCCCGAGGCAGATGTCACCCCCTCGGAATCGTCACTGGAGTGGACGGTGTGTCGGTGGCCGTGTGTCTCCACGTGTGCTCTGGGAGAAACCTTGGGCAGACGATTGCGTGGGCAGACGGTACTGTGCGTGGGCAGACGATACTGTGTATGTCTCAATTCCATGTAGACCACCTGCCCCAAAGGCATTTGTAGATCTGAGAGGACTAGGAAGGGTGTCAATTCCACCTAGCCTATCCCTATCAGAGGGTAAAGGGAGCGCTGTTACTGTATTGCTAGTATCAATCTATTGCTCTTAGATCTACTTGAGATGCCTTGGGGTAGGTGCTAGTAAGAGGCTTCTCAGCAGGCAGCACACACACACACACAATGAAATGAGTTGGACACAGACATCTTGAAAATCTTACAACGTATATAATTGACACAAGGTTCCAGGAACAAACAACAGCGAATGACATATTATTATTCAACCTCTTTCTTGTATCTATCTTCACCATGAACACAAACTCTCCATAGGTTTGATTTTGGAAAACAATCAAAACAAAAATAGAAAATCAAAAACAAAAAAGAAAATTCCAATAGTTCTTTTGTTTTTCTCTCTCTCTCTCTCTCTCTCTCTCTCTCTCAAATCAGCACCTTTCAGAAAATGCCAGCCACATTCAACTCAACACAGAGGCTGATCTAAGGTCAGTTTTGTGTTTCTCCCTCTGTATGGTTAACATTAGGATTGGGGGGGGGGGGGGATACGTTGATCCTAAATCGGTGCCGAAGAGCAACTTCTACCCGACGCCTCAACTCATGAAGGGGATATAAGTGGTGATCAGGGCCCCTGGTGGTCGGTCTATGGTATTACACATAGTTCTCAGGACTACGGGAGACATCTCAGTGGTCTATATCTATCATCGGTTCATACATTACATTACAATCCTCGTGAATAAACATTTCTGGAGGGCGTTCGACTCGCCACCTGTTGATCGGCCATCTTGTGATGTCTTTGTGCAGAAGACAATGCCATCCTATATCGAAGACGCTATAGGCTTTGTACGTCATAAAAGTGCAGCGTTTAAAAGAGGGGGGGTGGTGGTGGTGGGGGGGCGGGGCAGGGGGGGACTCTAAACTACAAACAAATGGGGTCTGAGGGGTTGGAGAAGGAGAGGGGGTTGTGCAAATTTCAGGCAGACAACATTGAGAGACATGGGCGTGGAAAGCGAAGTCGGGAGTTTGATGATGTTAGTTGTTTTTGGAATTGGAATGTCACCACCAGGGTCGGGGGGTCGATTCAATTCCATTTCGGTTCAGGAGATGAATTGAAAATACCAAATCAAGATTTATTTATTTTTTAAAAGTGCAATTTACTTTCATTGAGGATCTGTTTCATTCCTGAAATTGAATTTCAATCTGCTTATATTGAAATGGACCTGACCCTGGTCACCATAGAGAGGTTTACAGGCAGTCACAGGTGGACATTTCCAGAATATTGAATACACAGTCTATCGTTGTAAAGAGGACTATAATTTCAACCTTATTGAATAGAGAATTGTATCAGTTGTATCTATGCAGTACATTTCAACACTGCGTGCTTTGCACCAATTTAAAAAGCCTCCAAACCTTCTTTTCCATAGAACACACACACACACACACACACACACACAGTCTTTCCCACCCTCCCACGCAGTGAAAGGCGAGCCTTGACATTTCTTTGAACCACACTGAAGTACATATTTCCTCCCTGTGAGCCTCTCGTCAACAAACCCCTACATAACATTCTCACAACATTCTCCCAACGTTGCAGCATAATGAAGCACTGTATCCATGTCACGTTGCCATTCTGTCATATGAAAGCATGAAACCTTTGAATGTCGCTAGAACAGATGAATACTCTGAAGGGAGGTGGTGGTGTGTGTGTGTGTGTGGGGGGGGGGGGGGGGGCAAAGAGAAAGGCACTGAGATGGGAGATGGAGAGCAAATGGGGGTGGAGGAGAAAGCCATAGAGAGAGAGAGAGAGAGAGGGGGGGGGGGGCATGTGGAAGTGAGAGAGAGGGGGTGGAGGAGAGATGAGGAGAATGGGAAGAGAAACAGGAGGCGAAGGGAGAGGATGAGAACCTAAAACAGACAGAAGAGAGTCTAAACATCATCCCATCATTTCATTCCCTACAGCACCTAATCAAACAGAGACAGTCAGACATATATGTACACAGTCTTCTTCAGAACAAGTGGTTATATACTGTGTATTGTATAAGTGCAGTGCTTTTCTCTCCCCTGTGTGGACTGGCCAATGCTCTGTACTAGTAGCTGGAGTCATGGGCAAAGGGGCTTAACGGTAAAAACGAGTGTGTGTTGGCCCAATCTGAAAACCCCCTCCTATTGCTGCTGGTTGACACTGTCCAAAAGAAACCCTACATACTGTCAACAGATATCATACAACATTAAGCCTCCAAAATAGGACAATTTCAAGTCGTCAATATGAGCCGTAACTGATATCAAATGGATTCAACATCGTTACACACTAGAATGACAAAATACACAGCCAGCCTCCCCCCCCACCTCCCCCTCCCCTCCCCTCCCCCGGAGCCTTCACCCAGAGTAAAGCTGCGTTCAACCTCCCAAATCGGCCCGACCGCAGTGTCGATAACTAACGATCGCTGTGGACTGGACACCCCCCTTGGGGGCACATCTCAAATGGCACCCTCATCTCGATAGTGCACTACGTCTGACCCCGTACTGCAGGGCTCCGGTCAAAAAGGAGTGCATTTCGTGGAGAATAGGGCGCCATTGGAGACCCACTGCCTAAGACGTGCCCCCCCCCTCCCCGCCCCATCTGATCCTTCAGAGTGGCCTGGGCTTAGAGGTACAGATTTGCACTAGGGAGGGTGTAGTGTGGAGGGCATAGTGTGTAGTGTAGAGGGTGAAAGGGGAGTGGGGGGGGGGATGGGGGGGGGTTGCGTTACTCCCACAGAAGAGGATCAAGTGGGAGAAAATGCGATCACTGCTATTATTGTAGCCTGACATTAGAACACAGCGGGAAGTGCTGATGTGAAGGGCTTTTGGGTGTTTTTTTTTTTCTTCCCTCGACGGCGGTGTGATGCTGTGGGGTTTTTAAATGCTAAGAGGGTTTTTGAGGGTCTTATTACAGTAAATCCCCCTCCGGTCCAGATTATCCTCCCTTAAAAACTCATCAATAGTTTATTTCATTTGAGTTTGTGGTAAAAGTTATTTCATCTATAAATATGTGGGAGCAGGAAGCACTCCGGGGGTTGAGGGGGTGGGGGGGGGAGTTTCTGTATTCCTCTGTTTTTAATAAATAAATAATCCTACAAACACATAGGCAGTTTAAATGAATGGAGAAAAACAAACATTAGGCTCAGCGCTACTGCAAAGCCCCCTCCCTCCCCCCCCCCCGCCGCCGTGCCCTCCCCCCACCCCCGCGTCACCTACTCCAACACACTGTATGCATCTCTATAGTCTACAGACTGTTAACATGTCTTACTGTAGGTAGAGGTATCTCAGAGATCCCAAACACCAGTAAACAAAAACAAAGAAAAAGATGTGAAAAGACCAGCTCTAGTGGTGCCATAATATACCATAAAATCAAAGACGAGAACAGAACCAAGAATCTAGGAATATTCATCATTACTCCATTTTGTTCTGATCCGAGACCAAGAAGGAAGTCCATCCATTTTGTTTTTTTTGTTTCCTTATTTTTTTTTCGTTTTCGTTTTGGCAAAGTAACTACCCCACCCCCCCCCCACCCCCGACCGATGACCCCCCCCCACACCCCCGTCCCAAACTCAGTCCTGATTGGTGGAATCCCCCCCCTGTCAATTATCGCCGGAGCAGCAACGTGACCAATGAGAGCAGGCAGAGGGAGATGCAGGGGAGGGGCTGGCTGGCCACGCCCTTCATAACCTTCTTGTTCTCCGGGACGTAGGCGTAGAGTTTGGGTCGGTCCGTGCTGGGGACGATGAGGCGTGGACCCCGGGGACAGTTATCATCAGGGCACATGCCACTTCCTGAACCGCTGACATCATCGCCTAAGCAAAGAGAAGAAAAAAACAGACATGAATTATAAAACTGAATTATAAGAGAGAATCTGATTGAGCCCTATGAGGTAAAATATATTCAGATTGTTTTTTTTTCAGGTATTTTAACTAATTAAATAACCTCGGTTGTTAGCCCACTCATTGAAGGTATGCACGTCTGGCTTTAAAAGCATAGGAAACACATTTGCACTCAGAGGATTGCAATGCTCTTTCACATTTGCAGTGCCTCCTTGGCTACAGTCCAAAAGTGAGACCAGGGGCCCATTATCTTTAATCTGTTATTCAATGAACATTTCCACTCCCTGATCACACAGGATAGAACTACAGTACAAGCAGTGTTTTAATCAGGCATCTGATAGACACCTAAGAGGCAAGAGAGGCTGGTGCCAGGTTCAAGGCCCAGATTAGCGTTTCTGTGCCAGTTTCTCACACAAAGAGGCTTACGTAATGTACTACCAAAAATTCTGACCTCAATTATTCAACATGGCATCCCAATTTAGGCCACGTTTTGTTTTTTTTCCCTCTCCTACTTACCTTCAGCTTAAAAAGCCAAAAATAGCACTTCCTGTTTTAATCGAACACACTTAACTGGAGTGGGAAAGTGAGCTAGGTCTTAACGGATGACAGGCTTGTTCGTTCTTTCGAGGTTTACTGACCGTATTTGAGGGAGAGCTCTCTACTCCACACAGACACAGATCTAAAGGTCACGGATCTAAAGGTGTTTCTCCTAATAGTAATGACTATGATTCGGGGGATGGGTGAACTGATCTGAGGTCTGTTGCCCTCAGCCCAACTTCGACCCAACTACTCACTGGTGTCCTGGAAGTCCACATCGTTGCCGTTGAAGGCGTTCTTGAGGCGGTTGGTCATGATCTTCAGCTGCATGATCTGTTGGCGGATAGTCATGTCTGGCTTGGTGATGTCGATCTCCACCTCGGGGTTGTTGATCTGGCTGGCCAGGCCGCCGCCCATCACCTCCGGGAGGTACCTGGAACAGCGAGGAGACACGGGCTCAGTCCCAATACTCTAACAATGGCTTCCTCTCTCTTTTTCACCTTTCACCTTTATGATCGCTGATTAAAAGGATTGGAAGGGTTTCCATCACATTGATTTAAATGTGGGATAAGGGGAGGGGGATGGGAGGTGATTTGAGACTGTGTGTGTGTGTGTGTCTGTGTGTGTGTGTGTGTTAATATGTGTGTGTGTGTGTGTGTGTGTGTGTGTGTGTCTCCTACCGGGCACGTGTCATCCCGTTCCAGCACTTGTCCTCCGCCGCCGCTCCGGTGGCCACCCTGTCGCTGCAGAGGCTGCTGGGTAACTGAACCCAGTAAGGCTGCATGTCCCTCAGCTTCCTCGACACGTCAGACACCTGAGAGAGGGGGGGGGGGGGGGGGGGGGGTGGGGGTCATACATGTAACAGCTCATAGCTTACATACACACAGCCTACGGAAAACTGTCAGGTGACACTGTTGAATAGTACTTCCAAGCAAACTCACGTTGAGAAGATTGCTGCATGTTGAGCAACACTTTTGTGGGTTTGTGTTTGTTTTTCAGTCACAAAGAGTAAAGCAGTGTCACACATCCCTGACATCAGTGAGGAATATTGAAGTTTAAAAATTTAAATTTAATTTGTGCCACTTACTTCCGGTTCAAGCCAAAAATCCCAATTCATTTTTCCAATCAGGATTTTCTTTTTTTTCCAAATAGAAGTGTTGTGTAACTGGTATGCTTACAGTTTCTTGTACATTTTCGTCTCTGATTAAATAGAATTCGGTTCATGTAACCGTTTCTCAATTATTTTTTGTCTCCATGTCAAAACATGAAAAATTAATGAATTCACAAGAGATTGACAACGTGAAGACTTATCAAACGCTAGTTAATCGGACCAGAAAACCAACCAGAAACTT
>NC_139672.1:9004436-9006936 GCF_951799395.1 Argentina silus | reverse complement strand
GAAAACAAAAACAAAAAGTCCCTGGTGTCGAGTTTCACGTCACCAGTCGTGAGTTACACCCCCGCCCCTGCTTGTTCCTCCCTCCTCCTCCTCCTCTTCCCTCCATCCTCCCTTCTCCTCCCTCTATCATTCTGCTCGTTAGCCAAGTATGAGTCAGACAATCACTGTTTTCATGGGAGACAGCGAGAGAAAGAGAGGGAGAGAGAAAGAGAGAGGGGGGGGGGCAGTGAGTGGGAGAGATGAAAAGAGAGACAGATTGGAAGGGAAGGAGAGACGGGGGCTGTTAAAGATTTGTTGAGAGGAGGATGGGTTAAGGCAGAGAGAGGGAGAAATACCCAATGAAGACGATGTGGCGGAAATGAAAAGGAAGACAGGATGAGTGATATTCATTCGTTTAAGTTCATGTTATCCTCCCTGCAATTACATCCTCTCTGAAAGCTGCAGGCAGAGCAGAACTGGCAACCCGGAGCTGAACTGGCAACCCAAAGACAATACACTTAAGATAGTTAAGCACATCCTCCGCGGCCTTAATTGCTTTCAGGTTAATGTTGACGACTCCCTCTGTAATCATTGGAGGCGCACTAAGCAGAGAGAGGCTGGGACTGTTTAATTAAGATCGCTGATAAGACACACACACACACACACACACACACACACACACACATACTCACACACACACACACACACACTCACACATGTACGCAGTGACCTTCTACTAATCATGTCTACTTAGGATGACAATACGAGTGGTGTGTGTTTAACAATTCACTTTCAAACCAGTGTGTGTGTGTGTGTGTGTGTGTGTGTGCTTATGTGTGTTTATGTGTGTGTGCACCCTCCTCTACAAGTTGCAATTCCCACAGCCCATGACATTTACACTCCCAAGTGTTAACACTAGTATACATCGTTTCATGGCCCTGATACTATACTCACTCATGTCATACAGGGCCTGGGAACAGGGCAGCCTCTCTCTCTCTCTCTCTCTCTAGAAGAGTGATCCTTGTATCTAATCTCGGTCTCTCTCTCTCTCTCTCTCTCTCTCTCTCCCTCTTCCTTCCTCTTTCTCTCCCTCCCTCCCTCCCTGTGTAATTAGTGAGGATATATGAGTGGCCTCTTCCCCCTTGCGTTTGGCGTTCCAGACTCCCAGCCTCTGAAATGAAATATGTGGTGTGTGGCCTACTTCACGCTGTAACACTCACGGCCCAGAACAGTTAAGGACACAGTAACTGGTCCACCTGGTAGGAAGGAGGGAGGGAGGGAGGGGAAGGGAGGGAGGGAGGGAATACCATAGGGAAGAGAAAGAAAACTACCTCTCTCAACTAACCACATGCTTGTCATGTCTCTGTGTGTCTACTTTCAACTCTCTCTCTCCCTCTCTCTCTCTCTCTCTCTCTCGAAGAGTGATTCTTGTATCTAATCTCGGTCTCCCTCTCTCTCTCTTTCTTTTTCTGCATGTCAATCAAACATCTGTCATCTTGCCAGCTTGTGCAGCAAAGAGGGGCAGCTTTCACGTTTTTCCGTCACATCTTCTCCCGACGATAAGGCAGAGGTAACTTCTTGTGCGCTTTCCTTTATCCCTGTACAAGACCGCACCTGTTTTTGGAGAGAAACTAGAACCCGATTTCCAACAGCACGGGTCAAATCCTTCTCCTTAACGGTCTCCGACAAGCATGCCGCCGGAACGCGAGGGAGACGCCAGTGACACGGACAGACGCGGGCGTGAGACAGATGGCGAGTTCCATACGAGCGCTTTTCTCTTTTCCTCAGTTCCATTTTTCTATCATTTAGCGGATGCTCTTATCCAAGAGCGACTTAGGATAAGTGCATTTCGTCCCGTTTCTGGCTGTTTCATTTCATTCTCCAGACAGTCTTGTGTGGGTGTGTGTGTGTGTGGTGTGTGTGTGTGTGGTGCCTGTATGTGTGGTTTGTGTGGTGTGTGGTATGTGTGGTGTGTGTGTGTGGTGTGTGTGTGTGTGTGGTGTGTGTGGTGTGTGTGGTGTGTGTGGGTGTGGGGGTGTGGGTGTGTAGTCCTGCCCAGAGTACTGCAGCCCGCCTCTGACAGCGTGTGGTAAACATACTCAGTCACTGCGCCCATTAAAAAGCTATAAATAGTTAGGGATATGGCCGGCCATCTCATTACCGCCCCAATCAATCCCTGATAGAGTTACAATACAGGGGAGGGAGAGAGAGAGAGAAATCTAAGAACACGAGACCGGGCGCTTCACACAAGCAGGAGAGAGGGAGACAGAATAAGTACCAATTCTGGATCATGTAAACGTAGATTGGGGACAATTTGAGATGGGAGATAATGGGCAAGAAAGAGAGGGGAGGAGAGGGGAGGGGAGGAGAGCGGTAGAGGAAGGGAGAGGGGAGGGGATGGGAAGAGAATGACAAGGGAGGAGAGGAGAGGACAGGGGAGCGAGGAGAGGAGAGGAGAAAAGAGAGGAAGGAGAAGGAGAGTGTAAGGAAGCAGAGGAGGAGAGAAACAGAGGAAAAGGGG
>NC_139672.1:8997791-9002791 GCF_951799395.1 Argentina silus | reverse complement strand
CTATATTCCCCTATGCCCACGGCTACGCTAGGCTTTGCTACGTGTGCTTAATTGAGACATCCCAAGGTTCTTCTGTGTGGGCGGCGTGCCGTGTCTCTGCTCCGCTGGGACAGAGAGACACAGAGGCCGGGATCTGGGACACATCTCCCTGTCACGCTAACGGTGGCGCTAACACTAGCTCAAATGTCACATCTGCAGAATGACATTAACCCTTTGTGTGTGTAAACCCTGCTCTCGGCTTATTCCCTCGTTAGGTCGGGGCATATGTCAGTGTGGCACAATGACCCGTGGCTTATTTCAATGGAAAATATCGATTCCCTGACCATCTTCCTGCTCCTTTCACACTCACATAAATCCAGGCCGATTGTGTACCGTGGAGATGAGAGAATCTCTGCAGTTCTCTCTGGTGCAGCAATATCAACCCTCTCTCCTCTCACAAAAGGAGGTTATTTCTCAAATGGTGCACTGGAGTTTTTAAACGCTCTTATTGCCCCGTGTACGACGGGGGGGGGAGACATTTTTCATCGCCGCACCAATATTGACCCCCCCCCTACAGAGGAGCTCTATTTCCTCGGTAGCGCTCTGATCTTAACCTTACCCTCTTGTCTCCTGTATGGAGGGGGCCATTTCTCATGGGTACGCTGACATTAACCCTCCCCACTGCCTGGGGGGACATTTTTCAGCGTGGCGCTGACATTAACTGCTGTATCAGGGCCAGATAGCCTGAGCCCTGGGCCATGTTTTATGGAGCTTCTCGTTTCCACCGGCATCGATCTGGGTACCGCCTTTTACTGCCCCAGCCACGCTTGCAGATAGGTAGGTGTGTGTGTGTGTGTGCGCGTGCATGCATGTGTGTGTGTGTGTGTGTGTGTGGTAGGTGAGTAGGTGTAAGTGTGTGTCTGCATGCTTATGAGTGTTGTTATGCTTCAAAGCATATGCTTTGGCCAGCAAAAACTGGCAAGTGTGGATGGTGTATGTGTGTGTGTGTATGTGTGTTTGTGTGTGTGCAGTTGTGGGGCAAGTGCTGAGGACAGAGAGAAATGCAGACCCAGAACGTATGAATACTAATGAAGCTGTAGCCAGGGAGAGGACGGGCGGGAGCTATGGAGGTCGGACAGACTGACAAACAAACAAATGAAAAGAACAAGGGATGAAAGAGATCAACAACAAAAATCCAGAAGACCAAAGAACAGCAGAAATGACACCAATTCCAGGAGGAGAGTGGAGAGGGACACATACACACACACACACTCTAGTCGGGGACAATGATGTGTGTGTGATGTCAACCGGAAAATAATGAACAAGACAGGGAACCAGAGGACACATTGAGGGATGACAGAGAATTGGAATGAGAACAGAGAGGGAGAACAGGGGGAGAGAATGAGACAGGCAGAGAGAGAGAGAACAACAAAAAGAGGGAGATAGAGGGGAGGGGGGGGGGGGGGGTCTTTACCTGTGACACTTTGCGGACCACCTCCCCGCCGACCACCAGCCCCTGGACGAAGGAGCGCGCCGCCACGAACGTGCGCGTGACCTTCAGTTTGAGGTCGCGGGGCGTGTCCCCGAAGGGCCGCAGCGTCTCCGTCTGCTTGGACACACACTCCAGGTAGTCGTCCCCTGGCAAAGCGAAAAAAAAAAAACTTTATTCGCAAGCCGCTTTTTCGTGACATGACGCTCAAATGCACTCAAAGTCAAATCTAAATCATTGTACCCACCCGCGTAAAGACCCCGCAACATAATCACACGACATAATCAAGACGACTCACAGTGTCAATAAAAGGGTGAGGAAAATAATTGTATAGGGAGTGGCTAGTACAATAGTTATTGTAATGACACTGTCATTACAATCGTTATTACACAGGTATAAACAACAGAAATGTATAATAAGGCTTGAAACGTAAACGTACCGATGAGGTACTGGCTGTTGGCCCCCTTGAAGAGCCTCTCCAGCAGCCGGGCCCAGAAGTCGTTGAGCGCCTCCTCCAGGTTGACGTTGGAACCGCGGTAGTAGCGCCGCAGCTCCGTGTACAGGTCGGCGAACACACGCGTGTTCTGCGTGTAGAGGGAGCCGAACGTAGGCGGGAACGACTCCTGCAGGGAACCCTCGGAGCGGTTCAGGAGCTCCAGGAGGTAGCCTGGAACGAGACACAGAGAGTTCAAAACGGGAAGCGTTACAGGAAGCTCGCCCTCTGCGGATGTTGTTTAGGTATAGCTCTATTCACCTGTCCGGTGGGAGCGCGTGCGTCACTCTCTATCCGATAGTAAAAGGCCAATGTCGGGGAAAGTAAGTTCTGTCTCACTGAGCAAGCAGTCTGAACACAACCCATTAACAAGCCCAGTCAGTTTGGAAAAACACCAACAAAAAAAAGAAGAAAGAAGCCAAGTCAGTGTTTCTCAGGGAACAGAGGCATGAAAAAAAAACAGTGATCTGGAACCTCGGGTTCAGGTTCACAATCACAGCAGGGTAAACAGTTCAAGTTCTCTAAAACCTTTTCAGGAAACGGCAGTGCTTTTTCTTTTTTTTTTTCTTTTTGTCTTTGCTGCGCGCAGCGTTAGCGATTCTTAGGCTCATCGGCGGCCACGTCTGAGCGATTCTTTCATCTTTTTTTTTTTTTTTTCTTTACACCTCCCTCTCAGTCTTAACACGTTGGAGTCAGTCACCGCGGGGGGGGTGTTTTATTTTCGGAGAAGCAAAACAAAAAAGTCCAAAATGAAAGAGTATCGTTTCCCTTGCATGTCTTCGTTTTCTCCTCCAGATTCCCCTCGCGATAAACAACGGGACGACTTTGCTGCTCTCAAAGAGCAGCGTTGGCTTGTCTGTGATGGCGCTCCGTTTACAACTGTTTTGGCTGTAAATACCGCAGTCTCCTGCTGTGACTCCCAAGGAGACTCACGGCTTTTGTACTGCCTATCAAAATAATGACTCATAAATGAAGGTAAAAGTGGAGGCATCTCACTGACTTCTGAGGCGAGGTAGAATGTGTAGAGTAGAAGACTGTAAACACCCACGCCTGCCGCAATGAGCGGGACACACACAGACACACAGACACAGACACACACACACACACACACACACACACACACAGACGCGCACACACACACACAGAGACAAAGAGACACACACACAAAAGTACAGACACACAGGCACAGACGCAGGCACAGATGCAGGCACAGACGCAAGCACAGACGCAGGCAAAAGACTGCAGACACACACACAAGCAAAACAAAATAAACAGCAGACACACTCCTGCTGGAGTCTCCAGTCTGTCAGAAAAATGGCTCTGGCCAAAAACACACAATACAAGTCTGGACAGACGTCTGCCCCATCCCGAAATTCATTTTCACATCACATCCGTCTTTGCCACAGCTATGATTTGGTGTGTGTGTGTGTGTGTGTGTGTGTGTGTGTGTGTGTGTGTGTGTGTGTGTTTGACTGCGGTGTTTGCTTTGAAGACTTCTTATCTCTGCCGGCCCGCCACCCCAGATGGAGAGGGGAGGGATGGCGAGGCCTCCAATCTGGGTGAGGCTATTCCCTCAGCACTGCAGGGCCGCCACCACACACACACACACACACACACACACACACACACAGACACACAGACAGACAGACAGACGAGAACAAATCACACAAAAAGGTTTGAGCGCGCGCACACACACGCACGCACACACACACACAGACAGACACACAGACACACAGACAGACAGACAGACGAGAACAAATCACACAAAAAAGTTTGAGCGCGCGCACACACACGCACGCACACACACACAGACCCCCCCCCCCCCCCCCCCCCCGGAACATCACGCTGACTGCCACCACATCACAGTGCACATACTGTACCACTGTTCACAGACCTGAGTCGACACCCACCCACCCCCCCACCCCCCCCCCCACACACACACACACACACACACAGCCTGAAGACAATCGGTGTTGGAGGAGTTACATCACATGTTCATATTATAATCTCACCCTGACCCGACTGCATTGCATTATTTCAGCGCCGGCCCCTGTCTGCTTCCACCACGGTCGCCCCGCTCACTCATAAACACTTGTCTTGTTTTGTTGTTGTTGTTGTTTCACCACGGACGCTCACTCGCTTGATTCTGACATTTACGAGGCGCGTTTCTGTTTTGTTTTTTCCCCGCTTAAGGTCGGCTCTCGCCGGCATTCATCAATGGGGAGTGCAGCCAGCGTTCCAGGCTAATCAAGAGATGTTTGTTTACAGTCACTTCTGCTACAGTTGCTGTTTGCGTTGACTCACTTTCGTGGGGGGGGGAGGGGGGGCGGGTGCTTTTGTGGGGGAGGCGCTGTAATGACATGCAGCGACAATTTTTTAATCCTTTTAAATGTACATTTAAGACGACCCAAAAAAAAAAGGGGAAAAAAAAGAAGAACGAACCACAAAGTAGAGCAGATAGAAGGACAAACCTCCCAAAGAGAGGAGGGGAAGATGGAGGATTGGGGGGGGGGGGGGGGGGTGGGGGGGGTAATCTTTTTCTTTTGTGTACAAAAAAAAAGATGGTGAGAAATGTTCTTAACGGTCTCCCCGTTAAAGCCGAAGAGCCGGTAATCTTGATCATTAGTGGAAAGGCGTGTATATGGGAAGTACTTCATCACTTTTTGGTTGAAAAGTTGGGACTCAAGCTCTAGCCCCCCCCCCCCCGAAACATAACTGATATTCTGGGCATCTCCGAACTGACAAAACGCTTGGTCGCAGCGTTCCCAACCGGATGACATATCATTCCCTTGTTCCTTGACCTCTTGTCAGTCAAATGGGTTTTTTCCAGACCTCTGTGCCTGTTTGGATTAGCTGGGAGAGCCTCGTTGCTGTCAGTCACACACAGGAGAGAACACACACACACACACACACACACACACACACACACACACACACACACACAGCTAACAGAGAGAGGCAGGGTTTTAGGAGCTGGGCGTGGTGTTAATCCTCAACACAATTCACAGTCATCATGTAGTGTCAAACTCGCTAAAACAT
>NC_139672.1:8992791-8995291 GCF_951799395.1 Argentina silus | reverse complement strand
GGGGGAAAAAGAGAGAGAGAGTGAGTCAGACTAAGCGAGTAGGAGAGGAGGAGGGAGAGCTAAGCTGTTTGTTATGAAGAGCTGATGTGGTGGTTTAGCCCTGGTCTGTCCTGTGTGTCGGTCTGTGTGTGTGTGTGTGTGTGTGTGTGTGTCTGTCTGTCTGTCCGTCCATTCAGTCTGGATAGCACTACCTCAGCCCCAGCCTCCTCAGTAGACGCTTCTCCGATCAAAACCCTTCCTTCCTCTGACTCATCCCTCCATCTCCATTCTCCCTCTCCCATCTTCCCTGATCTACACTCCCTCCATCCATCTCTCCCTTTTCTCTTTCCAACCCTTCCCATCTCTCCACTCTCTCTCCATTCTCTCTCTCCCTTCCTCCTTGCTTTCTACTCCCTCCCCCCCTCCTTCTCCCTTCTCCCTCTACCTCCCTCCTTTCCGCTCTGTCCATCTCTTCCCTCACAGTTTGCTACAGTACCTGTTGACTCTGAGGCAGAAAGCCGTCTTCATATTGAACACAATAACAACAACACAATTTCATGCCTTTGAAATCCATGGAGTGCAATTCTGATTCATTTCTCCCCAACAATTGAGACCCATTTAGAGAGAGATAATCTCTTTTCAAAAGGGAAGCCCAGACAAGAGATGAATGGTGTATTTCTCTGGAATTCCGGTCGTAGTCAACAAATGTTAGAACAACAACATGTAACCCCAATATATATATTTATGTACATATATTTATATATAAAGCCTCTGTAGTATATCCCATTTTATTCTATTCCATTCCATATACACATCAGCACTGAGCCATAATCATAATAATAATTTATTAAATTATATTTATATGACTGTAATGAGGCCTTTCATGCTTCAAAAGATCGAGATCAAAATGTGTCTCATTACCTCTGGCGACATACAGTACATGCCCAAACAATAGACTACACTCTCCAAACAGACAAACACACACACGCACGCACACACGCACAACTACATTACGCACACACACACACACACACACACTCCCGTGTAGCCAGACAGTGCGAACAGAACAGTGTGTGGAGACAGAGAAGAAGGATTGTTTGTGTGTCAGAATAGCTCTCAATCAATCAGGACACTTATCAGACATGCGGTTAGCCCCAGGAGCGCCACGGCCCCTTAAGAAGCATTTAGACGCCGTTAAAACCTCCACTATATTAAACAAGCCGACACGCCACACTGAGATCGCCTATTCATCAGCTGTCTGACTGCCAGGGCTAGCCTCCTTCTCTCTCCTTCTCTCTCTCTCTCTCTCTCTCTTTCTCCCTCTTTCTTCCTTTCGCTGTGCCTGTCTGTCTGGCTCTTTCCCTCACTCACTCACTTTCTCTCATGCACTATTTACCCCCCTCTCTCTCTCTCTCTCTCTCTCTCTCCCCATCTGTTTGGTCCATCCACTCTTTCTTCCACTGCTTGTTAGTCCCCCCCCCTCCTCCTCTCTCTGTCCCAGTCATTCTCTCAAATGCCATCTCACAATCTCTGCTCATTGCTTCTCTCTCTCTCTCTCTCTCTCTTCTTTCACCCTCATCTTTCTCCCCTTCCTCCTCTCCCCCTCATAAACGCTCCTGTTCCCAGTGACTAATGTGTTTGGCGTAATTGGGCCGGTGTGTTCTCTGGGACTCGCCCAATGCGATTTGTATGCAGAGATGCCCGGCCAATCAAGCGGCACAATGGAGCAGATGTCCTTGTCACTTATGACATCATCAGAAGGTGACCCTGAAAGCAGAAAATTAGCGGTGGGGAGAATGAATCGTATTTGTTTTCTAATTGGGAGAATATTTCAGCAGAGAATGACGCCGGGGCTAATTAGAAAAACATTTCTGTGTTAATTACGTGCCTGATTTACAGATGCATTCATCCAATTTCATCCTTTTCAGACGAGGGCGCGCTGTGTTGTCTCTTTGCTGGATATGTCGGTGAACGTAGAACTCTACATTTCACCCACACAAGTGCCACCCACCTCTGGTCATTTGTAGATAGTGTATCTTGTCTTTTATCTGGAGTAATGTCTTTGCCCCTAACCCACTGACACAGGGACGAGTTTATTTGAGTGATTCCACTAATGGGTTTAGATTAGGATTTGAGGTGAAGTGGTCTGATCCTAGATCTGTATACGTGACAGGGAGGGGTTTGAACCCGGGTCGTCTCCCACAAGGCCAAGACATCCGTGTCATGACGGCTTCAGGTTTGTGTTCTGTTTTAACTCATTATCAAAGCATCGGCACTTCACATTTCACTGCCGATTTCTCTTCTTTTGTGTGCAGTTACACCAAGTATGTCCGTCAATGTGCACGTAAGCTCTTTCAAAGACAAAACGTGATATTCTCAGGATTCTAACAAAGTCCTGACTCAACACGGTATCGATCTAATTCAATAATGACAGATGGAGGTTTCCAGACGTCACTCTGGGTACTTTGCTTCGTAACGATGGCCCCGGGGGTTCTCGTGTTAAGTCACCGAATGTTCCAGT
>NC_139672.1:8982791-8990291 GCF_951799395.1 Argentina silus | reverse complement strand
AAGGAGGAGGGGAAAGAGGTGTCGGGGGTTATGGGCTAGTGACAGTCGCTGTAGGGATAAAAGAGGGAGAAAGGGAAGAAGAAAAGAGAGAGAGAGAGAGAGAGAGCCTTTGACTGGAGGAGTGAGGGAGAGAGAGAGAGAGAGAGAGAGAGAAAGGAGAGAGAGAGGGCAGTGCACCAACGCTAACAAATACTAGCTAATAAATGCTAACAAACAACAACGTAGTCCGCTACATGAACTCCAATGGAACGGAGCCTCCAAAACAAACAGCTAAACGCTAACGACTGCCAAATGAGCTGCCGCTGTGGCGTTGCCCAGACGCTGACATCCATCACTCCTCACATGTTTACTCTACAGTCCCTGTCTGAAACGGACCGCCTCGTCTACCGCGTAACCGGGTTCAACCGGTGGTGCAAACTGTTGCAGCCTTGGACCTACGGACCGATTGGCTGGGCTCCGCCCCTACAGCTCTGCTTTAGATTTGTACTGTACACGTGTATGTGTGTGTGTGTGTGGATGTTTTGAGTGCGTGTGCGCGTGCATGTGTGTGTGTGTGTGTGTGTGCATGCGTGTGCATGCGCCCATATGTGTGTGCGTGTGTGTTTTGCATGTGTGCATGCATGTGTGTGTGTGTGTTTGTTTGGCCATTGGATGCGCATCATTAGCTTGTTTACCTAGCTGAGTGATGCTTGACTCCGTGCCTCTCGGTTGGCCGGTGTTGTTTACCGGCTGTGTGATGGTGAATGAGGTGTTTCCTGGATACTGGGTGTGTTCCAGAATGTTTAGAGGACATAAACGAACAGAGAATGTGTTTGTGTGTCTTGGACCCGCCGTGTGTGTGTGTGTGTGTGTGTGTGTGTGTGTGTGTGTGTGTGTGTGTGTGTCTCTTAAATGGGTGAAATGACTCTTGCTTGGCTACAGCACTCTGGGGTAAGTGAGTGGATCGAGAGAGAGAGAGAGAGAGAGAGAGATAGAGAGAGAGTGAGAGAGAGAGAAAAGAGGCAAAGTTAAAGTAAACAAATGTCACTCAGCCACTAATCACTACGACCCAAGAAGGTCAGGCTGACTAAGAGATCCCAGACCACTTGACAGATCCATCACCACACACAGGGCCAGGGGAAACAAGTAGAGCACAGAGACAGATGCTTATACACCGTTAAATTCACTGGAAGGGATAGTTAAACACAAATAATCAAACACAAACTATAGTCCGTGTTTCAATGTTCCAATTGCTGTCATCACAGCAATCTGGGATCTGACTGACCTTTGTCCCCTAGCCACACAGGCTTGGCCGCCTCACCCTTATCAGGAAAATGGCACAGCTGTGTGTTCACATATGCAATAATTGCGTAAGAACCAGGGTCAAAGGTCCAACATCACTGAAGTTCAATCCATTGAAAGAGATTAATTGAAATTCCAAGAAGCGTCCAGCTCTATTTAACGCGGATTTACCAATTCTTAGATTGGGAAATTTTCATGAAATGACCGTATCTGACGGAATTGAAAGGGAGTCTTTCAAAATCCTGAGAAAAAAACAAAAAACGAGCGTGTGTGAATTAGACCGCAGAAATTGTCGACGCTTTTTCTAAGATGTCGAACACTGTGGGTGTATGTCTGACAGAAAGACGTACACTGGCGTGGTTGAGGTAATGACTGTCTCTCTCTCTCCGAACTCGGAGGACTTCGGGGGGTCTTACAGAGGGTTACATCACCCCCCCCAGCTCTGCATTGATCATTGAGTTGTAACACAGAGCGCATTTAAGATCCCTCATCAACCAGCAAGAGTTAGAGAAATCTTGACACACACACCACGCACGCACGCGCACGCACACACACACACACACACAGACACACACAGACACACACAGACACACACAGACACACACAGCGTGTCTGTGTTGTGTATGGTCAGAGAGAGAGGGAACCAGCTGTTCTGTAAATACAAGACGACCAAAAACAACACACAGCCAGCATGACCCACAGTGTGCGTCACCATAAACACTCCCCCCTGAAAGAAGTGTCCTCTGACACTGTGGTTCCACTGTCAAATACCTCACTGTGACATGCTGACACACAGCTGGTTGTCCTCACACACACCCACCCACACACACGCACACACACACCCACTGATGAAGGCCTGCTGTCCTCCCCTCTTGGTTAACAAACACACACTAATCACATGCGGCAGTGAGCGAACTGATGGAAAAACCCCTTAATGAGAAGAGGTTTCAGACAGGCGTGATGGGAATGTAGGGGGGGGGGGGGGGGAGAGGGAGTGGGGACGGCATGATACTGTCATACACAAATGGGGGACTGCACCACACAGCACCACTCACACAGAACACCAGCACTCACACACACACACACACACGGACAGACAGACGGACAGACGGACACACACACACTCAAAAATCTTTCCTTACTTCCTCGCCTCCTCTATCCTCACCTCCTCCTCAAAACTCCCAGGTTCCTCCAACGGGTTTCGTGAAGGAGGCAAGGAATCGAGAGGTAACGCTTGAGATTTGACCATTGCCTGCCCCCCCCCCCCCACCCCCATCTCGCTCCCTCTTTCCCTCCCTCCCTCCCTCCCTCCCTCCACTCACCGTCGAAGACCTTGTACTGGCCGTTGAGCGAGGCCTGCAGGGCCCTCCCTGCGTCCTTCACCAGGCCCTCCAGCTCCATGCGGGCCATGTGGGACAGGCTGTCCTCCATGCCGCTGGTGCAGCACGTGTAGCCCTGGGGGCAGATCCGCAGGTGCTCCCCTACAGGGGTGGGGGGTGGGGGGGGGGGGGGTGGATGGTGGGAGAGGGGAGGCAGGGGAGGGAGGGGGAAGAAAAAAGAGGTTAGCACCAACATTTATAGAAAAATCTTAAAGAACACAGGCCATAAGATGAATGAGGGAAAAATAGTGTCATCGCTCAGACCTACTTCCACCCGGTAAACATGAACAGAGACGGTAACACATATGGACAAAGCCACCACTTATTTTACATCAGCTTTATCTCTCTCTCTCTCTCTCTCTCTCTCTCTCTCTCTCTCTCTCCTGAAGCTAAAATGTGTTGCGGGAGAGAGTGCAGGAGGAGGAGGAGGAGGAGGAGATGGTATAGGATGAGGCAGGGCCGTATATATAGCCCCGGGAGCAGTGGAGCGAGAGGAGGGCATTGCCCTCATCCAAGTTTAATGAGCGCTCCTGACTCACAGTGGGTGGGAGATGTGTTTGGGGAAGCGTTTTGGTAATTGATTTTAGTTGAACGACGAAAGGCTCACAACATATTCACACGCGTACGTGCACGACACACACACACACACACACACACATCACACGCACACACACACCACACGCACACACACGTGCAGACACACACACACACCACACGCAGGCATACATACACACGTGCACACACACACACACACTTGTATGCATACACACACACACACACACACACACACGCACACACACACAGCTGGGATAAGCTAAGGAATATGAAGCCACATAAAACTGAGGCAGAGTGAAAGAAACATCAACTGTGTCTGAATAACTGAACCGATGATTTCACCGGGAGAAAGACACTGTATTCCTATTATCCACGTTGGTGCCCTTCGGCAATGGAAAATCCTGCAAACAGGAGTGCAGGACTGCAGCACAGCGACAGCAGAGCCCAAAGCCAATCCCACCGGTAGACGATGTGAGCATTTTCCCACTGAATAGATTCTGATTCCTTTATTGTATTAATCTGAACATCTGAATATCTTCCCACACATCGCTACACACACACACACACACACACACGACAAAAACGCACGCAGACTCACACACACTCGCACACACTTCTTTCTGTCTCTCACTGTTTAATTACATTCTTTATTATACCTTATATTAAAGCACTGGCTCTGTGAAACACACACACACACACCTAGACACCTACACCTACACACACACACACTATGATGAGTGTTCCAGCTGTGCCACGGTGAGCTGAGCAGCAAGATAGAGGACTATAACAAAGAATCCCATTTTCATACCCCCCCCCCTCTCTCTCTCTCAAGGCGAACTAACTCTCATACAACTCCGATCCTATTAAATGTTCTGCCACTCAGAACTGTTAAACGCTCTGCTGCTCACAGTTTGTCTACAGACGACCTTGGTCAAGATTGAAGTTTGCGTTGCTAGTTGATTGTGTAACATCTATCTGGCCATGTCAATGGCCTCTTATTACGCAATGTACAGTGTGTTTGTCCATCAGCCTTCCATGGAACTGTCTGTGTGTGTGTGTGTGTGTGTGTCTTCTGTTAATCAATGTATGTGTGTGTACGTGTCTCTCTTGCTGTGTGTGCCCACATGTAGGTGTATGTCTGTCCATGTTTGTGTGCGCTCCTGATGTTGTGTGTGTGGGTGTGTGTGTGTGTGTGTGTCTATTCATGTGTGAGTGTGTTATATGTGAAGGACCTCATCCTGCCCTCCTCTTGAGTACAGCAATTAGAGGTGATTTTCCTCTTCAAGACTAGAGTGGAGAACTGCTCAGTCTGAAGAGGAGGTTGACATTGAGCCCTAATCCTGACCATGTCCCCAGCTCATCTTGTGTGTGTGTGTGTGTGTGTGTGTGTGTGTGTGTGTGTGTGTGTGTGTGTGTGTGTGTGTGTGTGTGTGTGTCTAAACCAGCAAGAGAGTATGCAGGTAGTACATGTGTGGATGTGTGTATGTGTCTGTCTCATCAGAGTCAGCTGCAATCTGTTAGCCAGGGCCAGTTCTTCAAAGTACCTGGGCGAGTAGCCATCTCTGTGCCAGTTCTGTGTGTGTGTGTGTGTGTGTGTGTGTGTAAATACTTGGGCTTGTGGCCATATCTGGCAGCTCAGCCTGCTTGCTGTCTACCATCTGAAGGACATCTGAGCTAAGTGAACTGGAGCGCACACACAAACACACACATTGGGTGCCAACGGTGACAGAGCACCAACTCGGACACACACGTAGATTCATGCAGGCAATAACACACACACACACACACACACACACACACACACACCTCAACATCCACCTAGAACCGCTCATCCATAACAAGGCATTCGTTTTCCAGTTGGTTAGTCTCCAGTTAGGATTACAAACCGAGCAGACCTTCCCATTTGACTCGATACACCAGTGTGTGTGTGCGTGTGTGTGCGTGTGCGTGTGTGTGTGTGTGTGTGTGTGAGTGTCAGCCAGCTAAATCACTTTCAATCAGACGGTAGAACAGAGAGAGGGAGTTCTTTAAAGCGCGCACACACACACACACACACAGACACACATAAACACACACACACGTCCGCACCACTCACACTCAATTTCATTCCCAAAGGACACTAGAGTAATCACTGCAGGACAGCTCCATCGCTAGCAGGGCTCTGTTCGCCAAGACTATACATATCACTGTAGCCAGGGACATTACCTTCCATATCACTGTAGCCAGGGACATTACCTTTCACATCACTGTAGCCAGGGACATTACCTTTCATTTCACTGTAGCCAGGGACATTACCTTTCATTTCACTGTAGCCAGGGACATTACCTTTCATTTCACTGTAGCCAGGGACATTACCTTTCTCAGGGCTTTGGAAACCAGGGGATAAGCATCGATTCTAGAGTGCCATTCCATATACAAGTCTTCCAAATGAGCTGACCTTTCTCGTTAAATATTTACTTGAAATATTTACTTGAATTGAGTTTCTTCGGGGGGGGGGGGGGGGGTTGCAGCAAGATGTTGCTTTAGCCATTTATATAATTTATGTTTACAGGACATTGCCTTAAAGGGTTAGTTCACTCAATCTAATTTTGGTCATTAACAATATACCTCCACTCCGGTCGATACACCGAGAAACCTTTTAAGTGATTATCCTGGTTATTAAGGAACTTGCACTTCCAGAAATGTGGTTTGAGAGGGCACTCTCCCTTTAAAGGGAAAACATTAGCATTGCACCTTTAAGGAAGTCCCTCAGCACTCAGTGGCGTGGCAGCAGCAGGAGATCTACTGGAGTCTTTACCCTGACCTGACCTCTGACCTGACCTCTCCTGCACCGGCTCCCGCTCATCCCACACACAGTCTTAACTCCAGAGCAAAGTGGACCGACTGTGTCCTTGTACCCCCCCCCCCCCCCCCCCCTTAGCCTTCTAAGAGAGGGTGTGTGTGTTTGTGTGTGTGTAACAAGTGTGCGTGCGTGCGAGTGTATGTGTGTGTGTGTGTGTGTGCAACAAGTGTGCATGCATGCGTGTGTGTGCCACCGTGTCCATGTCCCCCTTGTCTCCCTTAGGAGGTACCTTGTGAGAGAGGGTGTGTGTGTGTGTGTGTGTGTGTGTGTGTGTGTGTGAGAAACAAGTGTGTGTGTGGGTGCAGACCGATGTTAAGAAGCACTTACGCCCTCATGTTTTCCCCTGTTGCCACCTAACCACTTCCACTTCCTCACTCGTTTTGACAGACAAGAGTCACTAAATAGGGGACCAATTCTCAGACCATTAACTTATCACTGCTCGCCAGGGAGGAACCCTCCTATTAAAAGGCAATCGGGGGAAGCTAAATAAGGTCGCACACTCTGCGATAAACCCTGGGAGAGGCGGATAGACAGGGGCTTTTAAAGACGGGAGGATGTAGGAACATAAAAACGACTCAAAGGGGGTTTCCGTCAACCATATTCTCTCAATTATCTGACTGGGAGGCTGAGACAGAAGTTAACAGACGGGGCGAGGGAAGGAAGAAGGGGGGGGGGGGGGAGGGAGGGGGGGATGAGGGAGAAACAGAGGAAAAGGCTATCCTTAGGGGAGCGATGGGAGGAATCACAATGATTTAATGGCTCGTTACTGTTTCAAAAGGACCACCATTCTCACAGCATCCTAAACCTCATTTTGGCCCTGAACTGAACAATCCATTCCACCTTTGCCTTATGTAGTGTACAGCAGTAGAGGCCGGTGGAGGTAGAAATCGGAGGACGGGCTCACTGGAATGCATGGGAATGGAATGAGGAATGGTATCAAACACGCGTGGTTACACATGGTCTCAACTGCATACAGTCCAGAAACCAGGTTGTTAAAACATGTAAGATAAGACATCATCGACTGTATACCTTCAGAAAAGGGTTGAATTCTTTTTAAAACACCAGTCTGTTCAGTCAGTATTTCCCATAAACTTAATAACCCAGAAATAATATTAAAAAAAAAACAACAACAAAAAAACAATCAGACTTGTTCACTGTTAAACATTTCCTGTTCCCCCCGTTGAGGGCAAATTGCCCGGAGATTAACAAAGGAACGACCTGTTATCACAGAAATGAGCTGTGACAGCCGCTAACGCAGGAAGCGGAGAGAGAGAGAGATAGAGAAGCCTTTGGACTCGTTCAATTTTTTAATGATATTTCATTTGAACATGGGCGATATGGAATCAGTACTCGTAAAAAATAAGCCGAGAGGAAAAGACGGTCGTAAGGCTCAGTCTTAAGTGAAGAGACCCAGAGTAACTCTGATACTTACAAACCCCATCA
>NC_139672.1:8970957-8982591 GCF_951799395.1 Argentina silus | reverse complement strand
TCATGCAGGCAATAACACACACACACAGACACACACACACACACACCTCAACATCCACCTAGAACCGCTCATCCATAACAAGGCATTCGTTTTCCAGTTGGTTAGTCTCCAGTTAGGATTACAAACCGAGCAGACCTTCCCATTTGACTCAATACACCAGTGTGTGTGTGCGTGTGTGTGCGTGTGCGTGTGTGTGTGTGTGAGTGTCAGCCAGCTAAATCACTTTCAATCAGACGGTAGAACAGAGAGAGGGAGTTCTTTAAAGCGCGCACACACACACAGACACACACAAACACACACACACGTCCGCACCACTCACACTCAATTTCATTCCCAAAGGACACTAGAGTAATCACTGCAGGACAGCTCCATCGCTAGCAGGGCTCTGTTCGCCAAGACTATACATATCACTGTAGCCAGGGACATTACCTTTCACATCACTGTAGCCAGGGACATTACCTTTCACATCACTGTAGCCAGGGACATTACCTTTCATTTCACTGTAGCCAGGGACATTACCTTTCACATCACTGTAGCCAGGGACATTACCTTTCATTTCACTGTAGCCAGGGACATTACCTTTCATTTCACTGTAGCCAGGGACATTACCTTTCACATCACTGTAGCCAGGGACATTACCTTTCATATCACTGTAGCCAGGGACATTACCTTTCTCAGGGCTTTGGAAACCAGGGGATAAGCATCGATTCTAGAGTGCCATTCCATATACAAGTCTTCCAAATGAGCTGACCTTTCTCGTTAAATATTTACTTGAATTGAGTTTCTTCGGAGGGGGGGGGGGTTGCAGCAAGATGTTGCTTTAGCCATTTATATAATTTATGTTTACAGGACATTGCCTTAAAGGGTTAGTTCACTCAATCTAATTTTGGTCATTAACAATATACCTCCACTCCGGTCGATACACCGAGAAACCTTTTAAGTGATTATCCTGGTTATTAAGGAACTTGCACTTCCAGAAATCTGATTTGAGAGGGCACTCTCCCTTTAAAGGGAAAACATTAGCATTGCACCTTTAAGGAAGTCCCTCAGCACTCAGTGGCGTGGCAGCAGCAGCAGATCTACTGGAGTCTTTACCCTGACCTGACCTCTGACCTGACCTCTCCTGCACCGGCTCCCGCTCATCCCACACACAGTCTTAACTCCAGAGCAAAGTGGACCGACTGTGTCCTTGTACCCCCCCCCCCCCCCCCCTTAGCCTTCTAAGAGAGGGTGTGTGTGTTTGTGTGTGTGTGTGTAACAAGTGTGCGTGCGTGCGAGTGTATGTGTGTGTGTGTGTGTGCAACAAGTGTGCATGCATGCGTGTGTGTGCCACTGTGTCCATGTCCCCCTTGTCTCCCTTAGGAGGTACCTTGTGAGAGAGGGTGTGTGTGTGTGTGTGTGTGTGTGTGTGTGTGAGAAACAAGTGTGTGTGTGGGTGCAGACCGATGTTAAGAAGCACTTACGCCCTCATGTTTTCCCCTGTTGCCACCTAACCACTTCCACTTCCTCACTCGTTTTGACAGACAAGAGTCACTAAATAGGGGACCAATTCTCAGACCATTAACTTATCACTGCTCGCCAGGGAGGAACCCTCCTATTAAAAGGCAATCGGGGGAAGCTAAATAAGGTCGCACACTCTGCGATAAACCCTGGGAGAGGCGGATAGACAGGGGCTTTTAAAGACGGGAGGATGTAGGAACATAAAAACGACTCAAAGGGGGTTTCCGTCAACCATATTCTCTCAATTATCTGACTGGGAGGCTGAGACAGAGGTTAACAGACGGGGCGAGGGAAGGAAGGGGGGGGGGGGGGGGGGGGAGGGGGGATGAGGGAGAAACAGAGGAAAAGGCTATCCTTAGGGGAGCGATGGGAGGAATCACAATGATTTAATGGCTCGTTACTGTTTCAAAAGGACCACCATTCTCACAGTATCCTAAACCTCATTTTGGCCCTGAACTGAACAATCCATTCCACCTTTGCCTTATGTAGTGTACAGCAGTAGAGGCCGGTGGAGGTAGAAATCGGAGGACGGGCTCACTGTAATGCATGGGAATGGAATGAGGAATGGTATCAAACACGCGTGGTCACACATGGTCTCAACTGCATACAGTCCAGAAACCAGGTTGTTAAAACATGTAAGATAAGACACCATCGACTGTATATCTTCAGAAAAGGGTTGAATTCTTTTTAAAACACCAGTCTGTTCAGTCAGTATTTCCCATAAACTTAATAACCCAGAAATAATATTTAAAAAAAAACAACAACAAAAAAACAATCAGACTTGTTCACTGTTAAACATTTCCTGTTCCCCCCGTTGAGGGCAAATTGCCCGGAGATTAACAAAGGAACGACCTGTTATCACAGAAATGAGCTGTGACAGCCGCTAACGCAGGAAGCGGAGAGAGAGAGAGAGAGATAGAGAAGCCTTTGGACTCGTTCAATTTTTTAATGATATTTCATTTGAACATGGGCGATATGGAATCAGTACTCGTAAAAATAAGCCGAGAGGAAAAGACGGTCGTAAGGCTCAGTCTTAAGTGAAGAGACCCAGAGTAACTCTGATACTACAAACCCCATCAGCTTCACGTGGACTGTGATGTTCTACCAGTGGGTCCCTAACTGCTCCTCCAGTACAGTCCTCCCTGTGGCTCTGTTGGTAGAGCATGGCGCTAACCAACGCTTAGGGTTGTGGGTTAGACTCCCGCTGGGACCGTATCTACTGAAAAATGTCTGCGTTCACTGCAATGTAAGTCGCTTTCGATAAAAGTGTCAGCTAAGTGGCATATATTATTATTATACGTGACATGTGTTACAACAGGCTTATGGCTGTGACATAACACATGTCAGTCGGTGTCCTTGAGACCACATGACTTTAAGCTTGATATACTAACATGCACACACACACACACACACACACACACACACACACACAGAGACAGACACACGCTGTGCATCTAGTAATCTCAGATTGCCATGATGTATTGCCTCGTAATTTTAGATTGCAGTCTGTGTGTGTATGTGTATGCGTGTATGTGTGTGTGTGTGCGCACGCGTACATGCACCCCTGTGCGTATATTCCCTGGGGATTAGCGGCTTAATCCAGTGATCTGTGTGAGTGTGTGTGTGTGTATCCCACAGCTGGGTCAGACTGACGTCAGCGCCAGGGAAAACCCCATGCAGTGGAACACCAGTGATGACACAGATGACACAGTGTTGGGTCCCAGTAGGGATTAGAGGAAAACAACTAGGTTTAACACCAGGCGGTCCTTTCTGACCCACTCTGAAGCCTGACACTACGTCTTGTGACACAAGTTAACAGACAAAACCTCATTTGTAGAAATGATTCTCTCTGAAATAAAGCTATAATGAGGTATTTTGTCTAGATGAACTCAACCCACCCCCCGCATCTCTCAGTCGTTCATTAGTCTCTCTCTCTCTCTCTCTCTCTCTCTCTCTCTCTCTCTCTCTCTCTCTCTCTCTCTCTCTCTCTCTCTCTCTCTCTCTCTCTCTCTCTCTCCTCTCTCTCTCTCTCTCTCTCTCTCTCTCTCTCTCTCTCTCTCTCTCTCTCTCTCTCTCTCTCTCTCTCTCTCTCTCTCTCTCTCTCTCTCTCTCTCTCTCTCTCTCTCTCTCTCGTGTGTGCTGTCTCCTGCCTTCTGGGACTGCTTTATGGGTGGCATTTATGCCTTCTTGCTGAATAAATGAGTTCTCTGGATTCTCTTTCTCTCTCCCTATCTCCGCCCCCCCACCCCCACCTCGCCACACCCACACACTGGGCCCACCCAGGCAATAATATCCCCTTGGTGAGTGTCATCAGAGTGGTAATCTGAGCCTGGACGGGTGCAGGATGGGGGGGGCGGGGGGGGGGGGGGTGGGCGACACACACACATAAATAGCTTCCTGCAGGCAGACGCCCGGGCCGACCCTACAGGCACATTAATAACACATCACCGGTGAGGGTGAGGGTGAGGGCTCTGCTCCCCTGGCTGACCTCTGGGACGTGCACCTCCACAAAGCCATCAGCCTCCCCCCCTCTCTCTCTGCTAGGCCAGGGTACCCTGGCAGTGGGAGGGGAACATGCACACACACAGAACAGACATGCACACAAACACGCACGCACGCACACACACGACATAGATAGAGACACACACACACACACCCACACACACACACACACACACACACACACACACAGGGTTGAATCCTAATCACATGCACATGCAGTGTGAGGATGCACATGGCTGGCTCACACAGGCGACAAGGAGTCAGAATTATCAGGAACATGATGGATTACAACAGGTTTTGTAATTAAGTTGCCGTAGCCTTGAGAAACATTCATGGCTGCCTTCCATGACAGGCCAGGCGTGGAGTGACACAGACACACACACGCACGCACACGCACACACACACACACACACAGTCTCACACACACCGTTCCCAGTGGCAATGTCACCCAATGAATAACCAATGAGTGCATGAGCTGTGGCTGCGAACATCGCCAGCAGGCGGTCCCAGTCCCGGCAGCACAATCACAGCACTGTCAGATGTGCTGCTCCCACCTCCAACCCTGCTGCTGTGCTCTGACTCATACACCCCCCCCCCCCCCCATCCACTCCCTCCCCCCCCACCCCCACCCCCTCACTCACTCCTCCTGATTCATATGGATATCTGTATTCACTTCCATTCGCATCCCAACTCCAGAGTTATGAGTGAATGGAAATTGAACAGAGTTCATAGGATTTGTCTCACAGATAAGACTATACCTTCTGTGACAGCAAAGTAAATAACCTGCCCGAGTGAGACCCTATGGACTGTAAATAAACCCTTGGGTTATAGACATGTCTGGGCATGTGTGTGTGTGTGTCCTATTTTGGTGACTCTTAACTGTTTCATCAGGTCTTGGGTCAGCTGGAAGACAAGACAACAACAATCTGTGGCGGTGACCTCATTTCTCTGTTGCTGTTCTAGCGTGTGTTGTGACTGGGGTCTTTATGAGTCACAGGTAGACACACACATCTGAGACGATATCCTGTCACATGACTGGACAGTTGAGCTCTGACCTTGTTGGTGGCCCGTCATTTTAAAAAACAGAAGCAGAGAGACTCTCTGCTGTTTAAACATACATCTCAGGAGTGTGTGTGTGTGTGTGTGCGCATCAGAGAGAGTATATCTGTGTGTGTCTGTGAGTAAGACTGTGTGTGTGTCAGAGAAAGAGTGTGTGCGTCAGAGAAAGAGTGTGTGTGTGTTTTACCATTGAGGCAGACCAGTCTAGGTGAGCTTGAGAGAACACACACCCAGGCCTGCAGTGGTGAAGTGTGGGGCAGACCCAGAGCTGACAGACCAGGGGAGGAGGTGGGGGGGTAAGGGGACCGTTGTGTGCCGCTGCTGTCAGGGCCTGTCAAAGCAACCAGGCCTGGGCTAAGATTTACATCTTTACCCAGGGCAAGTGCACTGGGAGGGGGACAGACAGGTAGCCTGAGACGTGTGTGGGGGGGAGGGTACGCGAGAGAGATGAAGAAGTTTAGAGAACGAGAGAATACTATCGGTAGGGAGAATGTGAGTGAAAAGTGAGTGAAAAGTGAGTGAAAAGTGAGTGAGCAAGAGAGAGAAAGAGAGTGATGATTGCTCGAGGGATAACTGAGAGGCCATGATCCCCCCCCCCCCCCAGTCCCTACAGCCCTGACAATGCTTATACACTATAAAAGTCCATAGGTTACAATCCACAAACTGTTAATTAAACTGTAGACACCTCTAGCAAAAGGGGGTCGGAAACCATTCATATACTGTATCCCATACTTACATTAACATGTATTCAAACCGTGGAAATGTATGGCATGATTCATGCATGTGCATATTGAATACACACCATTCAATCAACTGTACAATATAATTTAATAATACATTGAAGGTCTTTTTTTTTCTCCACCGAGTAGAACGCCAATGCAGTGACATTGACAATGCTACCACAACACAGTAGTTCCTCAACCTACAGTGAAGAAGTGAAGCTGTAGGCTCTGATACCCTGCTAAGACTTGTTTGTTAGCAACACTCAACAGAAATGAGATACGTGTAGGGGCTCTCATTTCTTTCAAATGACAAAGTTGAAAAAGAAAGATGAAAAAAAGAAAGACACAGTTGGAAAATATCTATTTCAGGAACGAACACAGAAGTTCCAATGAAAAGCCCAACACGTCTCACTAACCCAGCATGAGACAGACCTTTACAACCATCATCCACCAGGCAGAAATCATTACCCATCAATAATTCGCAGGTCTAACCCTCCATCCAACGGAGGAGTGCTTTGACCAAAAGTCTGGTCACAAAAGAAGTGTGAAAAATGGCCAGAACCCAAGACCCTCAGAGAGCAAGCAGAACCCAAGACCCTCAGAGAGCAAGCAGAACCCAAGACCCGGAGAGCAAGCAGAAGCACAGTTACAAGGAAAAGAAAAACTCCCGAGCTACCGCTAAACACGATTAGGTTCGGCGGTAGGCTAATCTAATCGATTCTAGATCAGTGGTTAAGGGGCATCCTTTCTCAGAAGAAAAAAAAGAGAGAGACGTGCACTTTTGTTCCGATGCTAATCATTTATCAGACCAATGTTTTTTTAATTATTTTCAATGATACGTTTCAATGATGGGCAACCCTTTCCCTGCAACCAAATAGGTTTGTGATTTGTGACTGTCTGAGACAGCCCTCGGCCCGGGCGCAGATCAAAGATCAAAGCGCAGACATGTCTCTCACTCCTCCACTCGTCTCCCACTCCTTTCTTCTCTCCCTCGCACTTCCATCGCCTCCGGCTCGGAATCTGGCCAGGGAATTCTGGGGCTTCCAGGGAGCGGATCCTCACTTGCCCGGGATCCCCACACTGACATGTTTGATTTACTGGGTCGGGCCAGAGAGACAGACAGACAGACAGATAGACAAACAGACATAATCTCCCTGGATGTGTTCTTATCTATTAAAGCATTGGTCTGTTTTTTTTTAATCAATACAAATGAATGTTTTATCATGGTCTGTCATTTCAAGGCAGTACTTGGTTTGATTGAAATCAATTTAACAGGTATATCTAATTTCAAATAAATTCAGTTTGCTTGCGAAAATACTGTCTCAGCAGATTCTGTCTAACCCATTTAAAGAGAACTCCATCTTCGTCCAAGTCTGCAGCTCTGCTCAAACCACAAAGTAAAATGAGCATACAGTGAACCAATAGTGAACTATATGCTTAAATCAATTTCTTACACAGCTTTGGTTTTTATCAATTTTTTATCAAGCTTTTATCATCTAATGTTCACCAAACCACGTGATTCGACCGATTAGGTCTTCATTGAACCTATGAGAAAGAATGTGTGCGATTCAGAACTGTGTTTTGATAGTGTTGTGAGGAGAAGACATGATGTGTGTATGCTGGGTGGGCTAACTTCCCAAACGGGTCAGAACAGGTTAGCTCTCCAGGCCTTCATTAGCTACACCACTGTGACTGATATACAGAAACAGACAGAGACAGAAAAAGAAATGGACACAAATGGACACGGAGATAGACAGAGTGAGATGAAAATGTAGTCTCCTCCTTTCCTCAAACCACACCATTCTCTCATCAAACCGCAATGACACAGACCCCAAAACAGCAGAGAGCGTCAGAGTGGCTCATTCCAGAAACCAGGCCACCACTCCCATTGTTCAATGTAGGGCATAAGCAATGATGTCATGCTCCCTCTTCCTGTTAGAGGCAGAGCAGTGTGGGCCCTTAGCAGTTAAAAGCAACTCCCAGCTATCCCAATGGTCAGAGAGCAAGGCAAAGCATTTTGGGAAGCTGAGTCATTTGACCTTCTGGGAAGATAGGTGGTGCACTAAAAGGATGAGATCATGTCATGGAAGTGGTCCTGGTAAACCACGTTTTTTATCTCAGTGGGCGAACGCCGTCTTGAGGCTTGCCAAGCAGTCAGTGTACTCATGTAGGCCAAGAAGTTACATCAATACAGCTGAAGAGGTTTGCAGTTTCAACATTGTAATACCTCTGATTTGGAGGTGACCGCCCTGTGCAACAATGCGTAATCTACCATGACTGCTGCCTGTCTGCTGTTGTTTACTTTCTTCTAAGTGTGCACAGCAAGCTTGCCTGGAAATGTACACCACAGCCTTACTGTTTCTCCTCCCGAAATGGTTTCTGTGGTGTAATTACGTTCCACAGAAAATGAGTTCAAACCACTTTTCTTGGAACCAGGTCAGCTCAACACTGGGTCAAGCGGGGGCGGTGAATCTGCCCCGTTGACCTGTCAAACCATGGCACGGTAAAACATGCCCCTGGAAATAGAGGCTTTCACACATTCCACAGGGTAAAATGAGTAAAAGCACCCTGACCACGCTCCCATTTGTCATGGCCTAACGCCATCCGTGGTCGATAATACACAGCCAACACAACACACGATCACTCTTGTCCTGATACACAAACATTGGAACGGTGTTATTCTTAATGATGAGCAGTGTCATTAGTTTCTGGTCCGCTGGCAGGGGACAGTGCAATTTATGTACAGTTTCACGATTTATGTCTGGCGCAGTGCGACCCTAGCATTCTTCACACACAGATCAGCAGCGACAACGGCGAATCACTCTTCGTAATAAAAAAGATATCATCTGCAGGGAATGTCATCCAGAAGGACCAGAACGTTCAGGTCATGAAGGATCCAAAACTCCCGAGAACATATTTTCTCGACAGAGAAAGAGACACATGTCCACTCACTGGCGGCAGGAAAAGCTAATATGCTAGTTACAGTGTTTCAGCCTTTATTAAGGGTCAAAGAGTAAGTGGACATTTCTTTCTGTGTCTTCCTAATGTAGATGAATGCAGCTACCATCAGCTCAGACACAGGGAGAAACATACCACATGCTACATAGAGCAACGGATAGACACCCATACAAAAACAACCCCAACAAATGTCTTTTGAGTTCAAAAGGCTGGCGTGATGCCCAGGTGAGAGCCCCTTTATTCAGACGCAATGACAGGTAAATGCGCAAGGTGTGCAGTGGAATGTTTGGAGCTTTCTTTGGCCGGGCCTCCCCCCTAATCCTCCCTTTCAGCCCTGCACTGAAAGGAAGCTTTTCATAGACCCCTCTCCGAAAGAGAGAGGAGAAAGAAAAAAGAAAAAAGAAAAAAAAAAGAAAAACCTAAATGCTTGTCAAATCTGCACTCATTCTGAACCTAGAGCACGATAAAGCTCTTGTGCTCTTTTCCCCTCACCCCTTTTCTGTCTGCATCACTGGTTCCACAATTCCTTTCATTCGCTCTGACACTCTCCCTCCGTCGCCATTCTCTGTTTCTCTTTCAGTCCCGCTCGCATTTACTTCTTTATTTCTGATATTCTTTTTCCTTTTTGTCACTCTTTCTTCTATTCCTCTTTCAGTCTCCATCCATTTCCTTTTCTTCTCCATTGGAAACCCTTCCCCTCTCTCTCCCTTTTCGCTTCTGTTATTATTCTGTTGGCTTGTGTCCTCTCATTCTTTACCAAACAACTCTCTCTTTACCTTTGTGCTGGATTTATTTTTGCTTCACATTCCCTTCTTTGCTATCCACCTCTCTCTCTCTCCCTGTACCTGTCAGAGCGTCTAACCTTGCCCCCTGACGGCCTGGGGGCTGCATTCCCCCTGCAGAGTGGACGCAGCCTGCGGTGTTCAAATGTAATGTTGTCTTCTCACTTAGCTTCTGATCCCAAAACATCCCGACTACTAAAACCCCACCAGGCTGCTGGCATACAGAATCTATGGGACGCCGCATGTTTCACATGACTCATGCAAATCAATTGCCGGTATTCCCTTGGGGGGGGGGGAAATACTGTAACAGATATGGACGATTATCAGGGAAAATTGACTTTTCTATGGTTAACATTTGGTGAATAGTTCTATGCTTTGGCATAACAGGCAAAAGAAACTTGGCTAGCCATGTTGACAGTGCTGTCAACCTGTTGTACTACTCTGGCCCATCTACTGTATAAACCAATAAGCCCTGTTAACACAACACGCACTCCCATCCATCCATCCCAACGCATTAAAATTAGACGGCCTTATCTCTGTGCTGTCCAAATATTAATCAGTAGAGGACCTCCCCCTTTCCTGGCCATGTTCAAACGAACAGCACCAGTGTGGAGGGGGACAAAGGTGGTATTCTCCCCTGTCACTGCTCTGCTCCACACACTCATTAGAAAGAGCTGGCCCCTGCTGAAAGGGCAGATGGTTATCACTCACAGAGAGAAGAAGAGAGAGAGAGAGAGAGAGAGAGAGATGGGGGAGAGAGAGAGAAAGGGGGAGAGAGCGAAAGGGGGAAAGAGGGGGGGGGGAGAGAGAGAGGGGGAGAGAGAGGGAAGAGCAAGTTTCTGCTGAAAGAGTAGATGGTTATCCCCGTTCGTCAGAGAGAGAGAGAGAGGGGTGGGGGGGTCGAGACTGAGGGCTCCCTGTGTGCTTATCTCTCTCTCTCTCTCTGACTCAGTCTTATCTGCAGCAGTGACGCCAGTCAAGAGCAGACCACAGTAAAGCGCCACATCAGAGGAGTGGAGTCAGCAGCAACAGCAGCAGCAGAGACAGCAGGGCCATCGGAAGTGGTGGTGGTGGCGGCGATGTTAAAAGTTATATCATCATCATCGTCATCATCATAATCACCGTCATCACCATCAATGACATTTCCCTCACTATCATTGTATTATTGTCATCATGGACACCATCTTAAATCAACAGCCTTCGTCACCTTCATCATCATCATCATCATCATCATCATGGCTTGTGTGTGTGTGTCTGAGGGGGCGTGGGAGAAGAGCCAATGTTGAGTGTGGTCAGTGTTCCTCTGACATCATCTCTGCACCCTTTCCCCCTGCATCACAGCCACCTACAAAGCCCTCCATTGTGCCCCCCCCTCCCCCTCCTCCTCCCCCCCCCCCCCCCCTTGCCCCCACCAGCCGCAGCCCCTGATCATGCCACACTGGCATCAGTGAATGGACAAAAGAGCACTTTTAATTAACTCCAAATCTGTCAGCCAGGACTGAGCCATGCCAGAAAAAGCATGTCAGATCATGCGCTATTTGATCTTTAAGGGGGATTTTTTTTTTCTCTCTCTCTCTCTCTCTCTCTCTCTCTCTCTCCTTGCCATTATATGGGAAACAGTACAGGACAGCTTTCAAAGGCAACCAGGAATTTCATACGGATCGTTCAGATCAAACGTATGACAACGAGTGAGGTATCTCTGTGAAAACTTTCTCTTGTACGCATTTTCACAGACTTGTCCTGGATTTTGATCTCGACAAACACACACACACACACACACACACAGATGGACACCAGCACAAGCACAGGGGTAGGGAGTGTTTTTCTCCAGCAGACTAGAAATAATGAGGGGGAGAGTGGAGCACCATCTGAACGTGGCAGCTTTTCTCGCCCAGCTGTGCCAAGAATACAGCGGTGTTCCTACGACAAGAGGCCTAGCCGTGAAGAACAGGTTTGTTCCCACCTGCGGTGCTGTTACAAGGAAAAAGAGAGACAGAGAGAGAGAAGTTGTTTTTGTCTTCTTTTTTCGGTACAGTCTTGAAGCAGCAGGGCTGAGAGAGAAGACTAAACATCAAAGACTGGGGGGAGAGAGGGGGTGGGGGAGGGGGAGG
>NC_139672.1:8963457-8965957 GCF_951799395.1 Argentina silus | reverse complement strand
TGTCACAAACAGACACACAAATCAGAGGTAAGACTGTCTCTGTATATACAGTTGCTCCTCAAAATGAGAGAGACAGTTACGGCTTAGCCATTTCTGCATGTCTCCATGAAGTAAATCCCCTCTCTCCCTCTCCCTGTCTCAACAGTCTGTTTCTGCCCCTCAGGAGGGAGGCAGCGAGAGCATGAAAGATTTACAGAGACAGGCTTTTAGCAAAACCCAGGCCCAAACAGAGAGACACACACACACAGGACTGGCTGAGACACAGAGAGCAGCCCCTGACGCATAGCTGGCAAACTAGACCCAAAATAAAGTCACTGGGTTGGAGAGCCACCGACCCTGAAAGACCAACCACACACACAGACAGACATGCACACACACAGAGACACACACACACACACAGAGGCAAATGCAAGCACGTCTCATATGCAAACCATACACACAGATGGATACACACACACACACACACACACACACACACACACACACACACACAGTGTGAGCATTATACCACTCATAATCCATCGCCCCACATTTACATAATGTCATACACATCTGCACATGAAAATGCATGAAGTATAAACTTAACATCAATGCTCACTAATACACAGTTTGATGAAGCACACGATAGGCACTCGACAGTTTTACACACACACTCTCTCTCTCTCACACACACACACACACACACGCCACCCAACCGTGCACAAAGCTCGAGTTGAGGCGGTTCGTTTTAGAGATGTAAAATATTTATGAAAGAAGACTCTGCAGGGGAGGAAGGGGACATGAAAATAGAGAGGGGGAGAAAGACGTGGGGGAGGGAGGGAACGACTGAGATGCCCTCCGTTACAGCAGAGCGGAAAGAATGAAAGCTGAATAACTCATTGTCATTTCACGTTCATTAGCTCACTGCTGGTCTGTCTGTCAGGGGAGGCAGGAGAGAGGGGAGATGCACCGCACCCATTTAGCACTTCTGAGAGCACTGTGTCAACCCACCCACCCACCCCCTTTCTCTCTCCCTCTCAGACTCAGAGAGAGAGAGAGAGACAAGGAGAGATGCACTGTAAAATGGACAGATAAACGAAAGAAAGTTGGTTACAATTTCCCTATTTCCAATCTCACAAACATTGCCGTCCTTTCAACCCTTTCAATTGCCCCAGGGGGATGAATACAGTATCATATATCATATCATATATCATATCGTATCTTATTGATATTGTTTGTTGTCTTTCCACCTGCTCATTTGAAATGCTGTCATCCCCCCTGAACGCAAATTTCTAATAAATAAATAATAACTAAATAAATGTTGTACTGTATCGTCACTCCCCCCCCCCCCCCCGCCTACAAACACCAGCCCCCCCCTTTACCTCACTAAGGGCCATGAGACACTAGGAGATGAAACAATAATTTGTCTTTTTTTTTTTTTTTTTACACAGACATTTACTTTGCCATTCCAAAGGGAGGGAGACAGCATAGTTTTCATAGAGTGCAGTTAAATGCTAAGAGAGCCTACTTCGCAAACGCAGCACTAAATGAAATAAAGGGCGAGAGAGGGAGAGAGAGAGAAAAAGAGAGAGAGAGAGACTCGAGGGATAATTTGGGTTCTCTTATAAAAAGGGAAGTAGCGGTTAGGAGCCCCCGCTCTGTACTTTACGCCTGTTTTAATTATGGCTTCCTCTGGTTGTGCTCTTAGAGGGAGAGGGAGAGAGGCATGGCAGTAACACACACACACACACACACACACACACACACACACTCAAAGACACATACACACACACGCACACATATACACACATACTCAAAGACACATACACACACACGCACACATATACACACATACTCAAAGACACACACACATTCAAACACACACACATACACACATATGCCTGCAAGACCCACAGCAGCCAGCCTGTGAGAAGAAATAGAGACATTCCACTTTCATTCCATTCAATTTGAGAGAGGGAAAGTGGGAGTGGGTGAACAGGAGTGCGTGAAAGAGATAAAGAAAGAGAGAGAGAGAAACAACGGAATGGAGAGTGAAAGAGAGAGAGAGATAACAGCGAAAGTCGTAAAAAATGAATGAGAGGCTCAATGAAAGGAGAAGACAGAGATATAATGAGTGTGTGTGTTTCTACTTCCAGATGCCATGCGCGCAGCAAATACAGACACAAAGCGTACAGTTTATATGTATGATATTAAGGCATCTACCGACTAAAATCTAGTCGAAAAATACTGCAAATAATGTCATGCCGGTATATTATAGATGCATATTATATACTTGTTCAACAGGCCTATTATAGCACCACAGTGATGATGATTTACAGAGAGAAAACAAAAGTACAAATGCAGAATCTTATTTCCACTCCCTAGAGGTGACAGAGGGGTTGGTGGTGGCTCCGAGGAAGAGAACAGGAAAAACATCCACTAGCAACACACTTCTACTGTCTCTCACACAAACACACTCGCACACACACACACACACACACACACACACAACGCACACACA
>NC_139672.1:8935957-8958457 GCF_951799395.1 Argentina silus | reverse complement strand
CCACAATATATCCACTCCTTTCACCTCACAGTCGCCATTGAGGTAAAGGAGCCAGGGAGAAGGACATCATGGTATTTAGTGTTGGGACGCGGCCCACAGCCCATTCCACTCCGGGAGCGAATCATTATGATGGAGTCGTGGTGCGACCTTGAGCCCGGCCCAGACAATGCATTAGCCTGATCAAGCCCACTAGTGACAGCCAAGCAATGTCCCCCCAGAACATGTCACCGGGTCACCTGCACCATTCTGGTGTCTCATAATCAGAAGAGATAAATCAAACATTCATATTTTTAACTGAGGTGTTTAATATGCCAGACCTGAACACGTGAGCAGTAAATTATGTTCAGTCTACAGAGAGACGTCTCCCTCTCCCTCTCCCTCTCTCTCTCTCTCATTGACCTTAGACTGTAGTACGGTCCACGGCATTAATAGGAGTCGGGGGGGGGGGGGGGGGGGCCTGTCAATAAGAAGACAGATTCCTTCTCAACACCTCATGGATCGTACATTTAGAAGAAAAAGGGATGTCACAGGGACTGTGTCTCTGGCGTTAATTCCGGTGGATTGATTTATACTGTATGGTTAATCAATTTGATTAGGAGTGTCACATTACCTCAGGGACCTCTCTGGTTTATGATGTATAGCTTAGCAGCACATCACATTCCCCTAGTCATGCTCATCCTGAATCTCCCTCTCTAAGCAGTAAAATGGCCATGAGAGTGTCTTTGAACGAGAATATATGCATACAGCAGTATTACAATGTATGGAGAGCAAGCTATATACACTCCTCACTGGTTCAGGGGCCAAAAAGATGAATAAAAGTATGATCGGTAATGTATTGGTGAGACAGTCGAGAAAAGGACATCCGGTTTATGCTTGTCCCTGTAGGAGAATCCTTTTGAAGAACCCTTTTTGGTGCCATGTACTGTAGAACCCTCTCTGTGCACCAAAAAGGGGTTCTTCAAAAGGGTTCTCAAACTGACCAGCAAAGAGCCATTTTTGGTTGGGTAGAACCTTTTTGTTCCTAAGAGTGTACCAGCCTTGATGCTTGAGGAGAGCTTCATAACAACACTGCTTGCCAGACACACGTCCTTGTATCAAACACCTCGCTCCCCTCTGGGTACCCTGTGTGTACTGTACATGTGGAACGGTCTAACTCCTGGAGCTTGGAGTGAAACACACATAGTGTGCGGTAACCCGCCATGGAGAATTCCTGGGAAGTCACACATGTAATCATCTGTGCTCGACTCTGACTTGTGACAGTGTCTATGAAAAGACTTACGAACCCTCTGACATCAGAGCCGGGGATCACACAGTAGAGTGTGCAACATCATATTTGCGCGGTTAAGCCGCACGGTCAAGTGAGCGCCTGGGAGTTTCCAGGGAAAGAGGGAATGACTTGGAGCGAATGCCCCAGACACTCACAGAGAGAGAGAGAGAGAGAGAGAGAGAGAGAGAGAGAGAGAGAGAGAGAGGTGGGGTTTCACTGGGGGAATAATTAGCTATACTGGTCGAATGGGAGGGCAGATGTAAAGGCCAGCAGAGTGGGGAAACAGTCATGAGGGGATATGCTGTGATCATAACTAAACACACACACACACACACACACACACACACACACACACACACACACACACACACACACACACGCGCGCGCACGCACGCACACACGTGTACATACATAGGCATGCACACACATACATGCACATACACATTCACTCACACACACACACACACACACACACACACACACACACACACACACACACACACACACACACAGACTATAGAACAGAATTTTGGGGGGGAAATTCATAACTCACATTCTTTAAATAGTGCCTTTCAACTTGAAACACAGTGAAATGATGATCTTCAACTTCAAGATCATTGTATGCGTGATAAGATGGGCAAATAAGATAGGAAACAGCAGTGACTTAAAGGAACACAGCAGGACACTCGGCAACCAAGACCAAATACCAGTTCAGCAGACCAAGACGAACCGCATTAGAACATATGCTCAGATTCTGAAGAAGCATCTTCGATGATGACATGATGTGAAATGCATATCACATTGCCATAGGCTAAACCTTAAGAGTCTCAGAAAAGTTTGGAATCCCATTTTATGGTACAAAAACAAAACAAAAATGTATTATGGCAGTAGGTATACGGAGTTGATACATATATAATTAGCGTCAATGGGCAGGTGCGTCAAAGACTACGGTTTATCTAGCATAGAAAAATTGTCTATGCACGCTATGGAGTGAGATAAACTGAACCCATTTCTTACGGAAACCTACCTGATATTTCGGACTGAGGGACTTCATTCAAACTGAATCCTTTGCCGGTGTAAAATTGTCTGATATCCGAGCAACTCCGAGCTTTGCTGCTCCCGTTGTCCCCGTACCCCGGCGCCGTTAGTGCGCAAAGAACCAAAGCCACAGCCACGAAGGAATCCATCGCCACCGGCTACAGTTTAACCACCGAACGGCCAAGTGCAAATCCGAGAGAGATAGAGGTGTAGTGATTGAGCTAAATCCTAAACAACTGGAGACATCCACTCCCGCTGTCCGTTAACGGCCGTTTGTCAAAACTCCTCTGTGCGTTTGGTTGCCAGAGCCTATACACGTCTTCTCGGTCCAGTTGGTTCCCCGCACGATACTGCACGCAATAAGAAGGGAATAATACTGTTGAGAAAGCAGAGTCCCGTTTCTTCTCCGGGCTGCGGGGCTTTTTTGTTGCAGTGTAGCCTAAATAAACGAATCACGTCACGGTGACACTGTATCAATTTGATCTTCAACCTCTTGATCTTCAATCTCCGGTTTGGCTGTAGGGCTTGTACCGCGCAATCACCTGGGAGCAATAGAAAAATAGTTAGAAAGCATGGAAAAAAATAAATCAACTCAGATCCAGAGAATGGAGAGCTGACATTTAACGGTAAATAGCGTTTCTGATTCTTTCGTTACCGGGGAATGACAGCCCGCGGGAATGTGTCAGTTGAAGGAGCGCGAGGCGAGCGTTTACGGCAGTGAAGAACGGCTCCGGTTGGGTTCACGGTAACGATGCTCTCCCGGCGCTGCCACTTGGTCGAATGAGGAGGCGGGGAGAGAGAGAGAGAGAGAGAGAGAGAGAGAGAGAGAGAGAGAGAGAGAGAGAGAGAGAGAGAGAGAGAGAGAGAGAGAGAGACGCACCGACAGGACACGGGGCTCGCTCACTCCGCGCCACTGCTCTTTCAGGATGGTGCATCAACACAGTGAAAAGACTTCATTTTCCCGACAGTGATGTTTCTTTGGTGTTTTGTTTCTCTTTTGATGACAACTTTGGCATGCAACTTTCAAGCATATACAAAACGAGGTTGCTATTTTGTATGATATTTAGCCTCCTCTGAGATAAGATACCATAATAATAAGATGATTATAATGACGACTAATCAACATGTTCCCGTCTAAATGCTCTCCACAGGTCTATTCACTTGTCTGGGGGCCAACTAGCCGAGGGGAATGATTTAGAGCAAAAATCCCAGTCCAACATTGGCAGTTTCGACAGTCTATAGCCTGCCCTACAGTTACGTACACACATGTACAATCAGAATAGCTACAGTATCATGGAGTAACGTACACTAGGATGGACCTGTACGCATTTGTTGTGAGAACAGAAATGTGTACTGTGTGTCCTCCAAACAGTTTGATGACTGCATGCCAGGTGTTACAGATGGACCTGGGGGTGTCACTCTGGCCCCAGGTGCCTGCCCTGCAATCAGACGTCAGTGTGACTCTAGCCTCAGGTACCCCTCGTCCAATCAGCAGCATGTGTCGTGTGTACATGCCATCGCTCCTCAAGGGGCAATTAGAGATGGAGCAAGCTGCTACCTGCCCTGTGTTTACAGTTTACCTGTCCCTCTCTGAATACGTTCATTGTTTCTGCCAGAGTGTGTGTGTGTGTGTGTATATATGTGCATGTGTGCAGGGCAATGTGTGTGTGTGTGTGTGTGTATGCATGTGCGTTATTGGCAATCCTTCTGTGTGATTATGTAAGCGTGATGTCCACGTATCTGTGTAGGTGTTGCAGCATTCCTACGCTTGTGTGTGTGTGTGTGAGTGTGAGAGTGTGTGTGTGCTTGTGTGTGTGTGTGTGAGTGTGAGTGCGTCATTGTGCGTCCCACAGCTTTTCTCACCAACCCGCTGTGTGTTCACACACACCTCTGTGCTTTTACCGTCCCTTGTTCTGACACCTCCCTGTCCTCTGGGACGCCTTCCCGCCTGCTCCCAACTTTATCTCTCCGTCCACTTTATCCCTCCATCAACGTTATCTCTCCATTGACGTTATGTCTGTATCCACTTTATCTCTTTGAACTGTATCTCTATTCACTTTATCTCTTTGAACTGTATCTCTATCCACTTCATTCACTTTCTTCCATCTCCCTCTCCCTCTCTGTTTCTTATCTCCATCTCTTATCAGTTGTATATCTCTGATCTCCATCAACGGTATATTAGCTATCTCTACCAAACTATCTTGATCTAAACAAGCCAAGGTCTGTGTGTGTCTCTCTGTGTCTCTCTGTGTCTCTCTCTCTCTCTCTCTCTCTCGGCAGCAGAGAATGCTGTAACGATGCTGTAACTGTTCAGGAGATTTAGTCATCGTAGACATTTTTAAAACATGATTTCCCCCCCCCAAAAAAAGCGAACGAAGACCTGTTTTTTTTTATCGATGCGGGGCTAATCCGTACAGGGCGTGTCTCATGATTGATAGCATTGGAAAGGACACATTTTGTCCTCCCCACATACTTTTTATGACAGAGCCATATACTGTCCATAGATATATTGAGTATGTGGATATCTCTACAGTAGGGGAGGCTGGTGGAGGTAGAAATCGGAGGATGGGGGGGTTCATTGTCATGCGATGGTATGGAATGAGGAAACAGTATCAAACATTAAGAGTACGATTTCTTCTCCATTATCACCAAAGACGAGTCGTCGACCTTGTACAATTGGCACAGAACAACAACACAGGGGGAGAGAGAGAGAGAGAGAGAGAGAGGCTGTAGGAGTGTGTGTGTGTGTGTGTGTGTGTGTGTGTGTGTGTGTGTGTGTGTGTTATGGTGAGAATTGAGGATGTTTGAGGGTATATTTTGATGCATTCTGTGTTATTGAATCAGAGGATTTTTTTAGTTTTTTTCTCTTGTCTGATTGTGACATTCCCGTGGGAGATGTGTTGGCATTTTAAAGACTGGTGGGATGAACGGAACACACAGAGAGAGAGAGAGAGAGAGAGACAGAGAGAGAGACAGAGAGAGAGACAGACAGACAGACAGACAGAGAGAGACAGATAGAGAGGGGGAGAGAGAGAGAGAGAATGATCGAGCACATCATAACGGGGAGGGGGGGGCATTTCCAATGCTATCAATCATAAGACAGGCTGTGTACGGATTAGCCCCGCATCGATAAAAAACAGGTCTTTGTTCGCTTTTTTGGGGGGGGAAAATCATGTTTTAAAAATGTCTATGATGAGAGGGGGAGAAAGAGAGAATTTATTTGAGAATTCAAATACATAACAATGCATTCCACAGATACCTAACCTCTCAGGAGATCATCAGACAGACAGACAGACAGACAGACAGACAGACAGACAGACACAGTTATGGGGAAAGAGAGATACAGAGGGACAAAAAAAAGGGGGAGAGAGAGAGAGGGGGGGGGAGAGAGAGAGAGAGAGAGAGAGAGAGAGAGACACCACAGGCTGTAAATAGTCATTTCCTGCCTCTTCATCATTCAACATTTTGTGATGACTGATATTGTTTATGACTACATTAGACAGTGTTGCTCTATAATTAGTAGGTCCTGTGACTAGATCAGTCCAAACATAGCCAAACTGCCCTCTCACGTACATGACAAATCGCCTCTCCTACATCACCGCACTGCACCATCACCCTACACCGTTATTATTAGTGGACAACATTGCCAGCCACTCTTTTCCCACCGTCATCGACAATGATTCACTGCACTCCGCGGTACATGCAGGCATGTTCCTGTCAATGTGAAATGTCGCTTGTTCTTTGTGTTAAAGACTTGAGTGACTCCTTACCACACATACACTAGAGACAGACCACCACAAAGGCCTGTCTCTACCCCTACCCAGGGGTATGCCTTTGCTAAGTCTCCCACGTGTGGCCGTAGGTTGGGTGAGAGGCTGAGTGGGCTGACTGTGTGTGTGTGTCTGTGATTTTGTGTGTGTGAGAATAAACATGTGTGTGTGTATGTTCATGTCTGTGTGCATGTTCTTGTGAGCACGCATGCATAAATAGCCTACAGTATATATGTGTGTGTGTGTGTGTGTGTGTGTGTGTGTGTGTGTCTCACATGTGGCCAAAGGTGGACGGTGCTGTTGTGGAGTGTGATTGGTCTCTGCCAGTGTCTGGTATGGAGATTATGTAATTAACGCTCACTGTTCGCTGCAACTCCGCCATGTTTTCTCCAGGCTGCTTCATTGAAGTTTTATTGGCTCTGACCATGAAAGGCTTTCTAATGAGTAGCAGGAAGCAGGAGGGGGGGTGTGGGGGGGGGGGGGGGGGGGGGTGAGGAGAGAGAAGTTTTGGGGGGGAGGGGGGGGGGGGCACACAACTGTACAGGCCCACACAACTGCATGGTGCTGAATTGTACGCATTGTGTAATTATATGGTAGGGTTGTTTCAGGGCGTGATGGGGTTTCGGAGGGAAATTATACTAGTTTGTAGAGAAATACATGTGTTTAAGAACCACACCTTTACTGTCATGACCACAGACCGGTGGAAAGATAGACAGACAAACACACAGACAGACACACACACGAACAAAACTGACAAAAGGACAGACAGACAGATAGACAAACAAAACTGACAGAAGGACAGACACAGACAAACACACACACACACACACACACACACACACACACACACACTCACACACTCACACACTCACACACTCACACACTCACACTTCTTGGACAGTGTTAGCGGTACACACAGAGAGAGCAGCAGCAGCAGACAGGGCCTACCACTGAGCCTTGGTGGGGTTTCTATGTAAATAAAGTGTGTGTTGCTTCAACAGATCTAATCAAGCCTGAGTACAGGGAGATCACAGTGTCCTCGCCTGTCCTCAGGTCACGTCCCGGGGTGAACAGAGATAGCATCGGCTCACTGCGTTCCCTGCTCTTTTTATGGCAAGCGTTAGCCTTAGTACAGCACATTTGCTGGTGGACCGGAGTGTGCAGAGAAATTACTCACAGCTCTAGAATACCTCTCTCTCTCTCTCTCTCTCTCTCTCTTTCACTCTCTCCTTTCACCTCTCTCAGTCCTGCTCTCTCTCCCTCCCCTCTCTCTCTCTCTATCCCACTCTCTCCTTTCACCTCTCTCAGTCCTCCTCCCTCCCCCCTGTCCTCTCGCTCTCTCTCTGTCATGCTCTCCCTCTACCCCCTCCCCACCCCCCCCCTCTCCTCTCCCCCTCTCTTTCACTCTCTCGCTTCAGAGGAGTGGAGGAGAAGCTGTAACATGTACTGAGCTGGCAGGGTTGTTTTTCTCTCCGTTCCTCCCTGTCCCTGTGCCGTTCTGTGGCGCTATATCACTCCCTGATTACATTTACACAGTGTCTGTCTGTGCAAACACAACCTCTACACCCACAGCACCCCCCCCCCCCCCCCCCCCACACACACACACACACAGGGATAGATAGAAGAGGAGATGGGAAACAGAGAGAGATACAGAGAAGGGCAAGAGAAAGACAGACATGTTGGCAACAAGAGGAGAAAGAGGAGAAAAGGGGGGAAAGGGAGAGACAAGCAGATAAAGAGAAAAAGAGTGTGAGAAAAAGAGAGAACGACAAAAGAGGAGAGTGAAAAGATGGTGAAATGGAGAGAGAGAGAGAGAGAAACAAGGGGAACGAAAAGGAGAAGTGAAGATCGGGAGAAAACAAAGAGACAGTGGAGAGAGTCTAAAAACAGAATGCGAGATACACGAAGAAAAGAGGGAGAGAGCGATAGAAGAGGAGGAAGGAATTAGACAAGGTGAGAGCAGCAGTCAGCCAAAATCCTTCTTTCCCAGAACTCCTCTGGTCGCCTTAGTGGGCGGCCAATTGTTTGGAGGGTGAGGGTGAGAGAAATGCCCTTGGGGGTCGGGGATCGAGGAGGGGGGAGAGTCTGTGTGTGTGTGGGGGGGGGGGGGGGGGGATTACTAGTGTTCTGCGTTTGTCATCCCTACCAGTTACCCTGGCACCAGCTCTCCTAGGCAATTACTAATCAGAGCACATTCCGTACTCCCATTACACAGCCTTCCAGGTAATACATATTTGAACCAATCACATCCACGGGGAGGTGTGTGAGGCACGAATCTGAAACTTGAAATCCCATTTTTTTCATACGGATCTTTTATTGAGTTCAATAAATCATTTATGGCTCAAAAATTGGTGGAAAAAGTGTTGGCGCACACTGTAGATCAAGTCTAAAGAGAGAGTAGACAGTCAGGCTTATTCACAATGGCCCTGACAGAGGGGAGTGAGAGGGGAGGGGACATCAGAGAATGACAACAGGTGGTATTCAAGACCTTGAAAGCTGTTTGAGTTCATTACTTCTCAAATTAATGGGGTACCTCGATCAGAATCTCTCTCTTTCTCTTTCTCTCTCTCCCGCTCTCTCTCTATCACTCTCTACCACAGACACCTTCATCCAATTACTCTCTTCGTTGGCCTTCGTGCTGTTCCCATATAAATATTTTAGCTGCTCTATCTGTCATGTGTCTGAGAGGATGAATTAACAGTCTCTTCTGTTGCCTCCGAGCCCGAGAACTCATCAAGTCCTGGGGAGACAGTGGCAGCTTAAGGAGACACATGTAGAACCAGCAGGGTTTGAAACGGAGATCTCTTGCATGGATGCCACAGACTTAAACCATTATACCGAGAGAGGGCATTCTCGTGGTACGAGGGCTACAGTATATCTGGGCTTTAGAAGTCGCAGGCAAGGCTACCTCATCACCAGGAGCGTGGTTTCCCAAATAGCCCTCTAGGCAACTTAACAAACACTACATGTACACAGACATACAGATCCATAAATGCTTTATCTAATCCAGGTAGGTTGACATAGGCTGACGTAAGCCTTTATGAATATGTATAAAGCTGTCATGCTTGCCTTTGACATAACCATAGCTTATCGTCCTTACCATCCTGCGCCTTCAATATGGCTGGTGAAAGGGATAGTTCACCCAAATCTTCTCACAATGTTTTCATACCTCAAAACAACATGATCTGCAGTCAAGCAGGGTCCGTCTATCCCACACCATCTGTCGTGCCCCCCCAGCTCCATGCATCAAGGAGAAATCTGCAGGCCTCAATCCCAAACTAAAGGGCCCAGATTCAGATTGACACCATCTAACTCCCCCCACAGTCTGGGACACAGTGGGTGGGGAGGGGGGGGTCCTATCTCAGTGTGCTTCTCAGACCCCCACATGGAATGCTTAATTATTTTTGGATGGTGTGAACATTCCTTTCACATTCCTCTATTCTCTTCCTTATACGATACACTCCCCCTCAATCTCTCCGTTTGTTTTTATGAAGAGATAAAAAAAATCGTACCGTCCCAAAAAAAGCGGAGGAACCGTGGATGTATGAGAGCTTTGATGAAAGCTTCAATGTCAATATGGGATTTAAACAATAGGCAAATAGCTAACCTATTACATATTCGATTCTATAACAAATCCTCCCACTCTGAAAAGACCAGGGGGAGGCTAGTGGAGGTAGAAATCGTAGGACGGGCTCATTGTAATGCATGAAATGAAATGAGGCGTGTGTTTTGTACCATTCCTGCTTCCATTCCATGCATTACAATGAACCCGTCCCCCGATTTCTACCCTCCACAAGCCAAAGACCCTGCTAGTTTTGTCACAATGTCCACCCCTTCACCCCTACCCTGGGATCAGACCTACAGTAGGCCTACCAATGGTTCCGCTGGCGTTAAGACAAATAGTCGTTTCAGCACACTCCTCAGATGGTGTTGTAAACTACATTGTAAAACAAATGTAGCTTGTAAATCTGTCTGAGGGGGGAAAAACGCAGTCTGTCTTTTGGTGGGGTTTCAAATGAAGCTGTAATGGACTCAGTACATTTGCTTGCGGGCTGGAATGGAGTGTGCTGTATAGTGGATATGCTTCACATTGATTTATAAGGGCTGCTTGACTGGAGCTCAATTTCTACAGTCAGTGTAACAGTATGCGTATGTATGTTGATGTGCTGCTACGTAATTAAACTGTATGTCTGTCACAATAAGTCATAAGTACGACACCGATGTTTGGCCGTTATAATCCATATGTCAGCGACGTATGTTGTGTGAATTCTACGGTCATCAGAAAGAGGTCTCTCGTTACCATCAGCGGTGTCGAACGTCATTTGTCTCATTTCTGTTGACGCCGACATAAACGGTAAAAGTAAAACAACAACATTCATCATTACACACACACACACACACACACACACACACACACACACACACACACACACACACAGCCTATAAAGTGCCTGCTCGTGTATAGTAGTACACACAGTAGCAGCTCTCCATTGGCCTTCACCATGTCTCCATTGGCCTTCAACTCTCTCCACAATGTCGCCCGGTCATCCATCTTCTCTCTCTCTCTCTGTCACCATCGTCCCTGGTGTACTGTCATGGAGGCGGTTCCAAATCACACTGGTGTGATGGGTCACTACTGCCTCAGACTTGTCACCATCGCAACCTCAACATTGCGAGTGATGTTGTTCTCATGGTACACGCTTGGGCTCGGTGTGCGGAAGAGCCAGGTTCAATCCCCGCCGTTGAACGCCTGCTGTGGCCTGCATAACAATCCTTATCCCTAAACCCTCATCCTCGGCTATTAATCCCGAGTAGCAACTCTGATTGGAAACCAACCTATCTTTGTCTCTTTCTTACGAAGCAAGGCTCGTCCTGCGTGAGAGGTTGTCTGAGAGGGGGCCAGGGAGACCCAGAGCATTGATTACCTCCTCGCTCTGGTCCTGCAGCGTGGGACAGTGGCGGGACGCCCTGCATCCTTAAACACGCCCGATCAATGATCCCTCTCTGACACCTCACCACTCATCCGTCCTGACACGCACGTCGCGTGCACACGCACACACACAAACATACATACTGTGTACACACACACACACAAACATAGATACTGTGTACAGACACAGACACACACACACACACACACACACACACACACACACACACACACACACACACACACAACAAAGAGAGGACAGACAGGGGTGTTATTTCAGCTAAACCTAGGGTATTGCAAAACAATCCATAGCCTCATCATAATTTGGGCACAGGGTCTGGGAGACCTCTCCAAGGGAAAGCACATTTCATGCAATTCAACATTGTTTTCACCAACACTTCTCAGCAGCAGTTGCTTGTTACTGAGCCACAATACTGGGGGAAATACCTGTTACCGCCTCAATTGTATCAAGAAACACATTTCTTTGAGAGAGAGAGAGAGAGAGAGAGAGAGAGAGATTGTGTCGCAAGAGCAAGTTTCACATTGAGCAAGTATTGAATTGGTTCAATATGCCTCATTGAGCAAGCATGTAGGCACTGTTGCACACATGAAATAAAAAATGATGTTTTTTTTTTTATTGCATTTGTTTTCCCAAAGGTAACTTGTGATTATTATTTTGGTCCATTATTGCAGAGCGGAGTGAGAGTCTACATTTATTATCTTTGGTTTTCAGGATTTGGAAGCTTGCTTTTTTTGGCCGGTTGGTCTTGAGCCAGGGTATGGCAGCTGGGGGGGTGGGGGTGAGGGGGAGCTTAACGTTTTAACGGTTAGGTAGAACTTTATACCTTGCCAGCAGTAGTAGTGAAGAGGGAGGGCGTAGATGTCAAGTAAATCAACTCATTTATTCACCAACGCGGCATAAATGACATCCAAAAGCAATCCCAAAAGGCATGTGACAGCATACACAATGGTCAGGCTCTGACTCTCACTCAAAAATGAGAAATGAAAATAAGTCCAAATATATAAATAAAATTCAATATCTCTGTCCTAAATTGAAAGGACATCCAATGCAATCAAACATCCAGAAGAAGGAAAGAATCCTATGTTCCAATCTATGTTCCAACCAAAAGAGCAGAGGAATGCAAAGGGTTGATCTTACCACATCACTTCAGTTCAGTCCGTATAAAATAATCCAAATGAATCCAAAAATAGATCGAGAGATAGATAATCCACTCAAACAGGAACTATGTATTTGGAAATCCAATAAGCCTTGATTGTACAGGAGTCCACGTTGCAAGCCCACAACAGGAGAACTAATGATATCACTCAATTACGACTATCACAATGTTCTCTTGCTTAACGTTTGAGAAAACTAGGACTTTAACCCTCTGGAATCTATGCCTGTTTATTATTGGATGGATTTCGTTATAGGAAGTCTCTATCGCAAACCGTTACAAAATATATTGTATCATGAGTAAATGTACCTCAATTAGGGCCAGAGGGCTACACTGTTTCATTGTTACAAACAAATCATCTACCCACCACATGTTGTCCTTATTCTCTCCTGCCACACCCATTATTGATTAAACCAGGAAGTGACCAGGAAGTGTCCCAAGGAGTGGGCGGGGCCTCATAGCCTACAAATACCCACACACACACATCGAATGAAACCCCGGAATCCTGAGCAACCTGTGGATTACCACAACAAAAAAAAGAAATCTTCACACTCAAAATTCAATTGGCTAGCCTCAAGAGGTATTAAAACTCGGTCTTTTACCCGAGCACACTGGTGCCTATGGGCTCAGCATTGATCAATGTTTGATGGTCATCTCACTTGGTAGAAACAAATGGATTCATTCAGAGAGATCCCCGGTACACAACCTGAAAAGAACCTGGCAGCAGACACTGAGCGATTGATGCAGGGCAACAGCACCCTAGAGAGTGAAAGGAGGAGCATTCACACAGAACACCCATCGATCTCAGTCATGTGGGAGGACGCAGCCGAATGCCAAACAGAGCATGTCTGGGAGGGAACATGGCATCAGACACGGCCTCTGATAGGCTCCACGGCGTCCCTCTCATCCAATAGAATTGACCGTGTTGTCGTTCACATGATGATGGTATGGGTCAGCGGTCCAATCCCTGTGTGATAGGACGGAGGGTTGCCAACGTAACGAGGCTGAGGTCTGATTGGCTGGCCTGATTGTGCTGACGTCTGTGGTCCAATAAGTGTTATCTGACTGGGAAGTGTTGGGGGGGTGTGGGGGGGAGGAGGGATTCAGTGATTCAGCTCACGGACGATGGGCTTGAGTAATTCTCGGTGCCAAGACCCTCAAAGACCACCTACCACCCTCTCCTCCACACACACGCACACACACACGCGCACACACACACACACACACACACACACACACATACGCGCACACACACACACACACACGCACACATACACACACATACACACACACACACACACACACACAGTCCATTGTCTCCGCCCCTTAACTAATGCAGCCCAGCGTTTAATTGGAATGGGTGCGCATGCTGGCAGGAGCCACATATCTCTGTGGCTGGCCGTTGTCACGGGGACAACAATGCTAATCTGTTTTCCAAATGGCGGTCCGTCAGGTTGACTAATGTTGTAGACCCCCTCTGGACCCCCTTATTAAGAGACAATATATTCCAATGACAACTCTCTCACTTCACACACTCCACTCTCTGGTGGAGAGGGCTAGAATGTGTGTGTGTGTGAATTTGTGTGTTTACCAGTAAGGGAGTGTGTGTGTGTGTGTGTGTGTGTGTGTGTGTGTGTGTGTGTGTGTGTGTGTGTGTGTGTGTGTGTGTGTGTGTGTACGCAGGCTAGAGTGTGCATTGTGTAGACATAATGTATAGTGAAAAAAAAAAAATATATTCTGTATGAAACAGATTACAGTCTGTATACATGCATCCTGACCCAGCCTCAAGCACTAACGTGTGGGGGGTAACTCTGACCCCCTTACCCCTCTGTCTCCCTCTCCATCCCACCCTGGGTCAGTCCTCCATCCCCCCCCCATGTCAGTCCTCCATCCTGGGTCAGTCCTCCATCCCATCCTGGGTCAGTCCTCCATCCTGGGTCAGTCCTCCATCCCGCCCCGGGTCAGTCCGTCTGTGAGGGGTCCTGTGCTCCAGACCAGACCCAGAAACTGATCGTGCCTTCCTCTATTTTCATTTAATATCACATAGAATAACACAGGCTTCCTCTGGGGATTCAGTGTTATTGCGTAGCCGAGTGTCTTCTCTGTGATATTATTGTGCTCATGTTCATTTCTGTTTGTCCTCGTGGAGAGAGCAGTAGGACGGCTGGCCAGGGGGAGATAAGCTGGGTATTGGACAAGCCAAGGTGTGTTGGTGGAATTTTTGCAATTAAAAAGAAAGTTCTATACCCCCTCAAATGTACCCCGTGTCAGATACACACACACACACACACACGTGTAAGTGTCTCTGCACACTTATGTTGATGTGTGTATCCATGCAATTCCATGCCTGTGTTTGTGTGTGCACTGGCTTGCGTGCGTGTGTGTGTGTGTGTGTGTGTGTGTGTGTGTGTGTGTGTGTGTGTGTGTGTGTGTGTGTGTGTGTGTGTGTGTGTGTGTGTGTGCGTGTGTGTGTGCGTGTGATGTAGCTTTTTAATCAGGACAGGGTTAATAGCTTCAAGTCTCCACAACATGGCACCTTGGGCTCTGGCAGTGTTGTGGATTGATCGTTGTGTGGGGTTTTCGTGAGGACGGTCTGACACAAACAGCAACCCTGTGCCAGGTGCCAAGAGGAGGGGGAGGGGGGGAGAGAGGAGAGAGGACGGGGGGAGAGAGAGGAGAGAGGAGAGAGGAAGTTGTTTACCTGCCCTCTGCCAGCTCACAGCATGATGGGAAATGAAAGTGACAGGTGAGACGGTTCAGCCAATCAGTGGAGGGAAAGACGAAAGGAAGCGGAGAATAGTGGGGAGAATAGTAGGGGAGGTGTGTGTTGGTGTGTGTGTGTGTGTGTGTTTGTTGGTGCGTGGGTGTGTTTTCCTGCTGCATCCCATCTAACTCAAAAGAAAGGCTTTCTTACCCTTTCTAACCCCAAGAGCTCACCACTTTGGAAGAAAAAAAAAACCCTCATCTCATCTCACTCTGTCTCTCTGGCTGGCTGAGAGAAGTGGAAGGTGAAAGACAGTACTACCCTGGTGAAACCCAAGAGCCAGGCCTCCTCCTGCGCCCCTGCGCCTCCTCTTGACCCTCTCTTTGAAGAGTTATTCCCGGAGCCTCCCTGGGCTCTGATCCCCCAGACCCGTCAAGGTAATGTTTCTGTCTGGATGCTCCTCTTACTCCTCAAGTCCATTCATGTGCAAACCCGGTGGACGTGTAGAACTGCCAGCCAGGTGTTGGTGTGCGATGAGTGAGTGTGTGTGTTATGAGTGAGAGTGTGTGTGTGTGTGTGTGTGTGTGTGTGTGTGTGTGTGTGTGTGTGTGTGTGTGTGTGTGTGTGTGTGCGTGCGTGTGTGTAAAGAGGCCAGGCTATAGGCTCGGCTGTTGCCACTGCCACAGAAACGCTGATTTGTGCTGGGCGAGGGTTTTAAATAGCCTAGACAGGGAGCTGAGCAGCTGTGACCCCGGATCCCCCCCCTCACTCTCACTGTTACACTTTTACACACACACACACACACACACACACACACACACACACACACACAGATGACTTTCCTCCTCCGTACCTAGAGTACAGGCATCAGTGCTGGTGATGTGACTGCTCTGTCTTTCTCCCAAGCACAATGTAGTCCAATTAGGATGAGTGAGCCAGGGAAGTGTCAGACAGCGGGCTTGGACTGTGTGCTTCCCCCTTACGCCAGATAGTCAGGCAGTCTCACAGTAAAGAACTGGGGAAAAATGCTTCAGGGCTAAAATAGAATCGCTGAGTCGGTGTGTGTGTGTGTGTGTGTGTGTGTGTGTGTGTGTGTGTGTGTGTGTGTGTGTGTGTGTGTGTGTGTGTGTGTGTGTCCTGACCTGAGGTTGACCCCCATGTTGGCCCGAGGGTCTTGGTACCCGGCTGAGTGGGATGCTGGTCCTTGGCCTCGGTTGACTTCATATATACTTTTGTGAGGTGGGGTCTTCTTGTCTGGAGCCACGGTGTGTGTGTGTGTGTGTGTGTGAGTGTACCTTTGTCAGGTGGAGTCTTCTCGTCTGGAGCCTCCTCCTAACTATGTGTCCCCAAGTATCTCTGTCTCTAAGACTTTCCCCTGTCACCCTACCAGAACGGAACCCATTTTAGACACGCAGAATGTGCATCCGATTTTGCCATATTGTCTTTGTCTATGATCACATTGTGATTTCCTCCTGGATAATTGACAGGTAATGGAGAGCTCAGGATCAGGATCTTAATTCACTCTACAGTTTTCTTATCCTCATTTTATTCAGTCACCATCATATTTAAAAAAAAAAAGTATTTGTTTGTATGTAAAATGTATTTATTCCTTATAACAGTATTTTGGTTTCTGGACTATTTGGTTTCTGGCCTTGAAATCCTGTAATTTCACCCATCTTGATCGGTTCTGGTGAAGGTATCAGATGACTGGGTCGAGGTCTACCAACGACAACAATGGATTTGTTCCAGTTGTCTATGAAATGTGAACGCTATCCAATGTAAACGCTTCCTTGTGAAGAGAAAACACCTGAACTCGTGATTTCAGAAGAAATGGGTTCCAGAATAACTGTTGTGGAACACAGTATCAGGGATGCAGGGATTTATCTTTACCGAACGTTCAGAGAACCTTCGAATGATATTAAATAGTTATATTACTGGACATAATTCTTCTCGAGATGTGTTTCCAGAAGTTTCTTCGGTACTTAGTTCAGGATGTAAATCCACCATCGTGGCACAAGATACTGAATATGAACATTGTTCCCGTTTTCAACTCCTCCAGTTATTCAGTCCCACAAAAAAATAACATGATTGAATTTCCTTATCCTTACCACCTCCCACCTCATTTTATTCACAGATTACTTTGATAACCAGCGGAAAATAACAGCATTTGCTATATGACTTCACGCTTGTAACCCACACAATATAATGCTTGTAAATCTGTCGTTTACCCCCCGTAACCTTGCTAACAGTCCCTCCATGACCAGTGAGTTCCCTTATGGTTTCACTTGTGTTTGTCCACCACCCTGGAGGTACAGGACAGAGAGGGGAAAAGAGGAAGAAACAGCACAGCATAACAGGAAATCCCTCGAAACCGCAGAGAGAAGATTGTCTTCTTAAGGCACATAGTACAGTGTGCTGTTATTAAAAAGCACACAGTAGGCTTGGTAACAAAGTCATTACAAATGTTCATGTTAAAAATGTAGAATATGTATCCAAATATCAAGCCTATTAAGCATGTCCAGTCTTTCCAGTGTGTGTGTGTGTGTGTGTGTGTGTGTGTGTGTGTGTGTGTGTGTGTGTGTGTGTGTGTGTCTATGCAGGCCAGGAAACTGCCATAAGTGCTCTATTCCCACACTGATGGCTTTTCCAGTGGGAGGTGTGGTTAGACTGGAGGGCTGGGACTGGTGTCGCCTGATACTCTGCCATCAAATGCCTCCAGAGTCACTGTGGAGGATGAAAGACTAAAACAACAATGATGATGATGAAGATGAAGACGACGATGATGAAGACGGAGGTGATGGTGATGATGACGATGATGACCTACTATAACAACTCCAAAAAGTGGGGTTCTGGATAACGATAATGACTATGACGATAACGATGATGAGTGAAGAGATTACGATGATGATGATGATGATGATGATGATGATTACGACTGAGGAGATTCTGATGATATTGATGATATTGATGATGATGATGATGATGATTAAGAGTGAGGAGATTCTGATGATATTGATGATGATGATATTGATGATATTGATGATGATGATGATGATGATGATAGTGATGAAGACAAATGTGTGGTGGTTTTCCAGCTGTAGCCAGATCCTGTCCCTCTAACCTCACTCACCCTGAGTCATGACTTGGACGGGTCGCTGCTACAGTTGGTGCATCACACCACCAGACGCTTCGCAGGACACATACCTCTGTCTGTGCCAGCCCTGGCACCCTGTCTAGCTGCAGTGTGTGTGTGTGTGTGTGTGTGTGTGTGTGTGTGTGTGTGTGTGTGTGTCAGTGCGTGTGTGTGTGTGTGTGTGAGTGTTTGTGTGCGTGCGTGCGTGCGTACGTACGTGCACGTGTGTGTGTATGTGTGTTCTCCACATCTGTGCTACGCTAGGCTATGCTAACAGTGAAAACCTAAACTGGTGTGGACAGCAGTGGCTAATTCCTGGTCATTATATTCCATAAATAGCAAAGTTTCCTCTGTCGGAGCAGCCAGCCAGTCAGCCAGCCAGTCAGCCAGCCAGCCAGCCAGCCAGCCACATATCAGCTGAGCGAGCGAGCTGTCACTTGTCGACGCCACTGCTACCACACACTGCTACCACACACTGCTACCACACACTGCTACAACACACTGCTACCACACACTGCTACAACACACTGCTACAACACACTGCTACCACACACTGCTACCACACACTGCTACAACACACTGCTACCACACGGATGGCAATGACTGTTCCAGCAATGGACCTATTCCTGTCATCTCGTTCTCCCTCTGTCTCCCGTCCTCTCTCACTCTCTGTTCTGCCTCTAACTCATTTCTCTCTCTCTCTCTCTCTCTTTCTCTCTCTATTCCTCCCATTCTCTCTCTCTCTCTATCATCCTCTTCTCCCTCTCTTTCTCTCTCCCTTCTCTGTCTCTCTCTCTCTCTTCTTCTCCCTCTTTCTCTCTCTCTCTCTCTCCCTCCCTCCTTCTCTCTCTCTCTCTCTCTCTCTCCCTCCCTCCTTCTCCCTCTTTCTCTCTCCCTTCTCTCTCTCTCTCTCTCTCTCTCTTCTTCTCCCTCTTTCTCTCTCTCTCTCTCTCTCTCTCTCTCTCTCTCTCTCTCCCTCCCTCCTTCTCTCTCTCTCTCCCCCTCCTTCTCCCTCCTTCTCTCTCTCTCTCTCTCTCTCTCTATTCCTGGTGTGATCCTGGCACAGCGTGCCCTCAGCCCTCGGCTCTGTTGTCACACAGACAGATATGTTTAGCCGGAGGCTTCCTGGATGCAAATAGAGAAGGTCAGACTGTGCAACTCTGCTCCTCAACCTGCTCTGCACTCCCTCTCCCAGTCTCTCTTCTGTCCCCCAGGGACCACCCTTTGACAGTTAGGTGTACAGTAATCTCATAGTCCCTTTTTAAAAGGACAGTTCACCCAGATTGCCACATATTACAAATGTGGTTCCGAACTTCGTAAGTCAGTCTGTGTGAAAGGACAGTCCATGCTTTGGGGTTTGTTTTTTTTGCGACTGCTTCCATCTGCTAGTATTATGAGTTTCTGACAAACAATCTACTGAATTGACGTCAATGTACCTGATATTCATTCCAAAATTTCATTTCAAAAAGTCATCGAGTCTTTTTCAGAAAGTTCTTAAACTAGGACAGAAGGTGGGATGAAAGACTGACAACAGACAAGAACAAAAGGATCAGTTAACATTCCCAAAAGTAAACCCGCTTTGATCAACAACCCCCCCCCCTCCCCAAAAAAAAGAAAAAAAAGAGAAAGAATCGAGAAACACATTTATTTCATGTACTTTGTAGTTTGATGTGGCATTCCAAAAGACGGGTGGAGAACAGAAGGAGTCAGCTGGTACGTTGAGAAGCAGTAGATCGTCAACATTATCATTTCAACGCTGTACAGAAAGTTGGCAATTTCCGGCTTATGTCTAACAAAGACAGTGACATCTAACTTAAGAGGAAAAGGAGATTCTTCAGACCAGAAATACAGCGGAGCGACCTTCGACCTCGGCTAAGCCATGTTCCCGTACACGTTGATCTTCCCCCCATAGAAAAGAAAGTCAAGAAAACACAAAACAAAACGCTGATTGACTTAAAATATATACATTTATACACATGCTATAATTACCATAAGTGATTCTCTGTGCGTTGGACACGAGTTAAGGACATACATGGAGAAACAGAGAGGGGACAGTGGCCAGGTGGGGGGGGTGGATACAGTTCTGAACGCCGTAAAAATCCAAAAACAATAAACCAACTCAGTTCCATTCGTCAACTCACTGTAGAGTCGATAGACCACAGCTGGACAACTCCAGTCTAAATGGCAACTTCATTGCTTTGACCAATATCTGATTTAGCGATAAACCCTGATAAAACCTGATGAATGAACCAACTGGCGGTAGCCAGAGAGTGAAGACAGGGGGGCCCGTGTCCTCTAGACTGGAGTTGTGCAGCCCCAGTCTAGTCAGCAGACATCCAGGTGATAATGGTCTTCTGGTGAATCGCCCCTTATAGACCAGGAGCTTGTCAGCAATGTTTATGGGTTGGATAAAGGTCAGTTTCCTCTAATGGTTAGCGGTAGAATGGGTGGTGTGTAAGCGGATCTGATAGCTGTGCCTAAGGGCCACTATTATCAGGAGTAGGTACAGTATACAACGTCTATAAAAAATGTTACCGAGATTTTCTTTCTTGTATTGATATAATGAAGTTCAATGTTCTTGTTTTAAGTGTATTTTCACTTACCCACAACGTAATCTAGCACACATTAAGATAACCTGTCTTGTATCAAGATTTTCGAAGTTGTATCAAGATTTTTTTTTTTTTGCTTAAAATAAAATAGAAAGTTCTGGCAGTGGGGTAAGATACGGTGTAAACTGTATAAATATCTGTTACATTTACATTCAACCTCCTCTTTTAAATCACGTTACCTGTACACACCGCTACTGTACTGCACCACCCAAAGAAACAATCTGTCACTGAACAAAAGGAAAAAGGAAAAAGAAGACATATTGACTCAAACATAGATACACACGCACAACATGTTCCTTTATAAAAAATAGCTATGTTTTTTTTTTTTTTGAAGAGGTGAGAAATGCCTTATAACCTTAATGTGTACATTTGAGCATTAGCGACGTGTGTTAATTGGGAAACTGCTGGTTAAATCTGCGTTTGTTTACCTTCCAATAGCTGTGTGTGCTGTCGGCTGTATCTGTTACTCAAGTGTAGGCTTAGACTCCTAATCTAGACCATCATTTGATCACATTGTCAAAACAGAGAGGAAGCGATTGATGTGGTGAATAAAGAAAGCAAAAGCAAGCAGAAAGTGAGTGAGAGAGAGAGAGAGAGAGAGAGAGAGAGAGGCCATGAAATGGAGTGCCAGGTTATTGAAACATAAACAATATTTTTCTAAGATGTGATTTGCATACTTTTTGCATAACCATGATGGCACCCTGTTCCCATCCTAACAAAACAACATAACTATGGAGGTTATGCATGCATATGTGCAATTCAAAGAGCAAAAACACACACAAATGGGACAAACAATAAACAATATTAGTAAATCAACAATGTACAAACAAGCTTTAACCGATGATTTCTGGTGAAAATGTGTCGTTATGTCATTGGTTGGTATATGAAAATGCGGTTGTACATTCTTGGTATATTTGTTATACAAAATATATCTCTGAAGTTTTTTTTTCAGTTTTCTTTTTGCATTGCTTTTCATATAGCAGACAAGCACAGTTCATTCAAAGCTATTCAGAAAAAAAAAAAAGAAATGTAGAATCCATTTAGCTCAATCAACCAAGGGCTTGTGTTGGGATGGGTTTAAAAAACAATACCTAAATACACTCAATCAAATCAATCCATCTATATACAGTGCATACTGCACGCACACACCCACACACACATACTCATAATCTGTTCAATGTGTTTGTGTGTCCATCTCTACGTGAAATCGTTACATTCCAATCCTGTATAAACATATAATCATGTCAGAATATCAAATCTGTTATCCACGTCTTGCCAAAAGGGATTGTTTTTATCATAAATCTATCATGCGTATAATCCTTTCAAGAAAGTAAAGAGATGGTAGTTTCCAACTGAGCTGAACTGAGCTGCCTTGCGGGCAAATGGTGCAATGGACCAGGACACGGCTAGATAACAAATAAAAACAGCAGCAGGAAAGAGAAACAGAAAGGTGTGTGTGTGCGTGTGTGTGTGTGTGTGCGTGTGTGCATGCGTGTGTGTGTAGTGACCGTGTGTGTCTGTGTGTGTGTTTTTGTGTGTGTGCATGCGCATGTGCGTGCACGTGTGTGTGTGTGTGTGTGTGTGTGCATATAATGTATGATTGCGTGTGTGTATGTGTGTGTGTGTGTGTGTGTGTGTGTGTGTGTGTGTGTGTGTGTGTGTGTGTGTGTGTGTGTGTGCATATAGGAGCCTGTTAAATGCAGTCCTGTCTTGTAGGCTGTCTGATCGAGTGACAGTATGAGTGTGTCTGTAAAGCAAAGAGCAATAGGGCTGTGGTAGTGACTGCACACACACACACACACACACACACACACACACACACACACACACACACACACACACACACACTCCAGTCCACAACATACACAGAGCAG